>NC_073238.2:105400961-105705000 GCF_029281585.2 Gorilla gorilla gorilla | reverse complement strand
TTGTCTCCTAACAGGCTGGTTTCCATGAGTTTCTGATTCACATACGCTGTGTTTTCATTCAACAGAATCCTGCGAAAGTCTGGGTCGGTTGATAAGCAGATGCAGCAATCGCCTAGTTTGTTCAAGTTTTCATCAGTAGGTATGTACTGTGAGCAGACAAACGATACGGGACTGCCAAAAATTTGCACTAGCATTCTTTTCTTTTTCCTATTTATTTATGTATTTATTCATCTAATGATTTGATAAATATTTTTACGATAATATATACAAGTAATATAAATAAGACCGTTCTCAAAAAGTTAACTAATAAAGAGGAAAGAAAATTAAAACATTAATTATAGAGAAATGAATTATATATTAGATCTTTTGATAGGGATATGGGAACATGAATGGGAGATGTCAAAATCCAGTTATGGAAATTTTGTTCAAATTCACAGATTTTTGAACAAACTATCTTTATTTATCAGAAGCGGCACTTGTACTCTACTATCTACAACATGTTGAATGATCACAGTTGACTTCAGCCATTTTTTGTTAAAATGGGCTTTAAATTTTATACTTTTTACTGTGATTGATGTTGTGATGAAATACATGACTCAGAGGTGTAATAGGTGATTATTAACATGTATTTTTTTAGGTGACTGTTTCTGTTCAGTCTTTGCCATGCCATCTAAAAATTGCCTTCCAGATACTATTAGGATCTGTTTAATTGGTTTTCAATTCAGGATTAATTAATTAAAAATATTGCATTATCTCGACTAGTTCAGCAAGGTCTCCTATAGTTTAAAAAGAATGAACCACTTAGAGGATGGAATTAGAAAATAGCCAACTGTTGATTCATTTTGTAGTTTGATGTTTTGCACATTGTCACTTAAATTTCCTCATTCTCTAAAATTATTTTATGCCCTCTATAATAATATTTATTCCTTTCATAAGACTAAAATAGAAATTTCCCTGGCTTTCATCTTTTCTTAATGTTTTAACAGCTTTATTCAGGGAGAATTTACAGCTCTATAATTCTTTCATTTTAAATGTACAGTTTGGTGAGTTTTACTATTTATGCAGATATGCAACCATCACTAAAATCCAGTTTTAGGACATTTCTGTCACCCCCCCCCAAAAGTTTCTTCCTGCCATTTTCCAATCCTCACTCTCATCCCTTTGCCCTGTTAACCACTCATTTGCTTTATGTCTCTATAGTTTTTACCTTTCCATAAGTTTTGAAAAAATGAAATTATATAATATATAGTCTTTTGTGTCTGACTTCTTTTATTTAGCTTTTGAGATTCACACATACTGTTGCATAAGTCAGGAGTTCTCTCCTTTTTATTTCTGAGTATTATTTCAATGTATGGATGTGCTACCATTTGTTTATCCATTGAGCAGTTTGAAGTACATTTTTGTTGCTTCTATTCTTTGGTTATTATTAATAAAGATACTATAAATATTTCCATATAAGCCTTTGTGTAAATATTTATTTTCATACTTTGTAGCCCATATGGTAAGTGTATGTTGAACTTATTACAAGGCTGCTAACCTGGTTCCAAAATGGTTATACTATTTTATGTTCTCATCAGCAATACAAGAGGGTTACAGTTTATCCTTATCTTTGCCAACACTGGGTGTTATCAGTCTCTCTGATTTTAGCCAAGCTAGTGTGTGTGGTGGTATTTCATTGTAATTTTATTTTCAGTGTTTCTAATGATGATTGATGTACATTTTTTTGTGGGAATATATATCTTCTTTGGTGAAATGTCTATTTACCTTTAACCTTTTCTAAATAGGGTTATTTGTCTTCTTATTAAGCTACAAGTATTTCATATATTTTGCACATATTTTCTCCTTGTCTATGGCCTGTTCTTTTATTAATGTTAACTTTTGAAGAGGAAAAGTTATTAATTTTGATGAATCCAATTCACTAATTTTTATATTTTTGTTAATTTGGGATATCAGAATATTTGAAGGTCTTTAGCTATAGTCACCAACATTTATCTCTGTCAGTGGCTCTAGGACACTTCAAGCTCCTGGTTCCCTAGGCAATGAGGACACAGGCACTAACAACATTCACCTTGGTGACTCCTTCTGCTTTCATAGATGACAAGCACTCCTTCTGACTGACACAATGCTTAGATAGTTAAATATGTAGAATTCCAGTCCTAAATCCTCATTCCAGCTTTCTTTTTCCATTCACTTCCAGAGAGCAAAATATCTCCATGATTTCTGTATTATTGGTGAAGCCACCTCAAAGCCCCTAATAAATAAAATAATTACCTTTATTATTATTATGGTCACATTATAGCTAGGTAAGGACTTATTTTCTTGATCTTAGCTACCTGTGTAACACAAGACCTGCTTAAAGGTAAAAATTTGCTTGATGTCATGATTGATTAAAATATTGTTAATTGGGTAAAGTGATATTATTCAGCCTCAAGGGATAGTAATACAATATTTCATGTTTAATACATTTAATAAAAATGGTATTTTGTCTATAAGAATCACTAGCCTTTCCATTTTTAAAAATTACTTAAATCTCAACTCCCTGTTGACATTTTGCTTTTATTGCAGGAATAATGGTAATGAGAAAGATTAGATCCATGTTAGCAAACTGATACACTTAAGCATGCTATGCCATTTGCTTTAGAGGATTTGTTATTCAAATTTTCCAGCTCTTTAAAGATTGACACATGTGTACATTGCAAAGAAAGGTAAATAGCCTCTGAGGCTCAGGGATATTTCTACAGAGTATTAAGTGCATCTAAAAGCAAGAAAGTTAATAACTTCTATTTCCTAATGCCGAAATGTGAATAAAATGTTTAATGCTCAACCGACCTACCAAGGACCTTTCTATTCTTGTTAAGATTTCTTCCTCTGTGAATATCAACTAGAAAATTCTTATAATTCTACATTATTATTCTTTAATTACTTAGTTTTAAAAATGTGGTTAAAGCACTTCAATGAACTTTCAACCTCATATACATACTTTCATCGTTTCACATATACATAATACAAAGATATATATGGCAGAGAGTATAAAATATCCGAGGGAAATATATGCCAATCTTAGATTGAATAATATTTAATAAACAGAACAAAACACAGAAAAATGTTATTTAAAATGCCATTATTTTTCCTCAAATATACAGTAATAGAAATGAGAATACATGGCTGAAGCTAATAAATATTTTCATTTATATCCGTAGAATAAAAATATCTGTAATCTGTTCTCCAGGTTGTTGCCTATATGTCTAAAATGGTAACATTTATTATGTCATTTCCTTGCTTTAGATATGTTAATGGTTACCTATCAATTGCTAGATAAAATAGAAATTTATCTTCCAAATGTAGTCTTTACTTGTCCTTTTCTTACACATCTTTTCTTACTGCTACATAACATCTCCTGAGCAATTACTTATAGTTGATTCTTTTTTTTTTTTTTTTAGTTCAACGAAGATTTGTTGATAATCTGTAATATAGTAGATTTTCACCCCTGGAAATACCAAGATGATTAAGGTTGATTTTAAGCCTTCAGTGTTTCATAGAGCTCACAGTCTAGTAGTGGAACATTACTATGCTCTTCTTCATCCCCCTCCTCCTTACAGTTACTGTAATTCCTTGTTTCCATCGGAGCGATGCTGTGCAATGTTTTATATGTATGAACTCACATAGCCTTTATCGTAACCTGTAAGGTAGGCATATTTGTCTCTACTTTAAGGATGTAGAAATTAAGCCTTAAAGATGTTAAACAATTTGATTCAAGCTATACCGCTAATATTTTCATAAGTCATATATCTGGATTTTTCACCCATCTATGCCCCTGTGCTTTTACCTTTTTTGCAATTATTCTACAAAGATTCTTCTGTAACAAATTTCAGTACTCTATGGGAAACACCACAGCAGTAGAGAAGACTATGGAAATGGGGTTGAGGGTGGCCACCGTCCTACACATCTTGATAAAGGGCTTATGTTGTGCTTCATAGAGGATAAATCACTTCAGTTGAATCTTAAAGAAAGATTGTGACTCTACTAAGTGGACAAAGAGTGGGGAGGAGAATATTTCAGTTATATGCTCTGTAACAAACAGAAGAGCACAGCATTGGAGGAGCAGGAAGGAGCATTCAAAATAGCATGGGATAGTCTCAGATTTCTGTGATCTGTGTGTGTGTGTGTGTGTGTGTGTGTGTGTGTGTATGTTAGAATATCTTAACATAGAACATAGTGTGTGATTTACAAATATGACATTTTTCTGAGATTTTAGTCATCAGTTCGCTAGAAAGATACTCAATTGGACGATCTTTCATTTTCCAATAAGATAATAGTGTTGACAATATAACCAGTTGTCACACTAATACTGAATTATTTTACCTAATATGATGATATAAGACAAAAATCATTTAAGGTTTTAATTACAAAAGTTATTAAAATTGATATCCCGAACCCAGAGGTTAACAATGATCATGGGACTTTCTGGGGTTCTTCTGCTTATGATTCTTGTGTTTTAGTCTTTTTAGCCCTAGGGAATGCTGCTGCATAACTACCAAGAATTACAGTTTTCAAACCAGTGTCTATCCTTATATTCTCTATGCTGACTATTGCTATAGGTTTGTTTCTTAAGGATTTCAATTTTTTTCTCTTTTATTTGTATGTACATTTCAAGCCTCTTCTGAATAATGGCTAATAATAGCTGGATATAAATTCTCCAGACACTTAAATTTTATTACCTAAGCACTTTGGTACTGTTGTGCTAGATGCTTCTTGTGCTTTTTCTTTATACCTGAAGTGGAAGCCACTGCTTGCGTTGTACAGTCAATGTTAATGAGAAAAAGCCCAATTCCTTTCACAATCTATATAGGAATGTCAAGAAGGAAATTAGAGACATTGTCTAGGTGTTGGATTTCATCAATCTGAGAAGAAAAACCTATTATTCTGAAAATTTATTATCTATCATACAAGAGATCATCAAGAATACCATTTACTGATAGTCTGACCTACTTCTCACAGGACCACAGGCTGAAACTCTGTGATGTTTAACAAAGAGAAACTGACTGGATCATTTTAGCGTCCCTCAGCATAGGGCTCACTCTGCAGTCATGCGTCACCTTTCTGTGAGCGTAGTAGCTGATTGCACCTCCCAGCTGAAACCTGCCTACTGCTGAGTGCCAGCAACTACCATAGGGAAAAGCCAAGGGGGACCACATCTCCTAAAAGGTGCCTTTTTCAAAGTGAGTGCTGTGTTTCCATAGACTCCTTAAGGACAACTTACAGATCAGAGTATCCAAATGGCTAAAAAACATGATACAAAAATGTAAAACTTCACTATTAAAAATTCAAATTATCCCTGGCACATTGGCTCACACCTCTAATCCTAGCACCTTGGGATGGGATTCTGAGGCAGGAGGATTGCTGGAGGCTGGAAGTTGGAGACTATCCTGGGCAACATAGTGAGACCTTCATCTGAAAAAAAAACAAAAAATTCAAATTAAAAGGAAAAAAAGAGTATCCTTTAATGTAGAGATCAATGCGGAATAAGAGAAAAACTAAAATATTTTATTATCATTTCATAAGCATTTAATATGTTTTCTTCTTCCCCAGTATAGTAGTAGGTGGTTATTTTCTAATGTAATAATTGTAGAATTGAGTTGTAGACTAGACACAATCACATCCAGTAAAATCACTTAACACCCTTAGGGATTTCAGAAAAAAGACCTATTTTTGAAATCATATTTGAGCATATAAACAAATATATTAGTTTGCTAGTGAGCATGAGAAAATGTAGCCTTTCCTGGACTTTTGAGAAGCCCAACAATGAGCTGTTGCAGTGTAGTAGAAGACTCGAGAATTTGGAGTTTACTCAGGTTTACAGCAAACTGGCCTAAACATTTCACTTTAATCATTCTTAAAGGCATCCTTAAAGTCTTTTTAATAAAAAAAAAGCCATAACTTGATTTTAGAAACTGTCCAAATATTTCACAAAGCCTAATTAGGCTTTTCTTTTTATACTGTAACCAAATGTCCCCTTTTATGAGCTGTAGTCCTTAATTCAGATACTATGGTGTATATGGCAGGAGTGTTGCTCTTCTTCATTGCCACTCTCCCAAAGCGTCTTACATATTTATGTCTGTAATTTTAGCATTTCCACTTTCTGCCTTTTGTTTAAACTATTTCACCAGATCATGTTTCTTGATTTTTATTTTTCCTATTAAATTTTTTTTGAATACAGACAAAATCTATTTTATTATTTAAAATTTTGCTTACTTTTCTGATTGACAGTAGTAATGCCTATATAGGTTGTTCAACTATTCGCATATTGGATTTTAAACATGAATACCTCAATATTGGAGATCCAGTATTATCTTCCGGAACTAAATCACTTGTATGGAAGGGATGAAGAGAACAGTCATAAATATTCTTTATATTCAGGACATTTTTCAGGTGGAGTTTTGCAAGTGGTTATTTAAGACTGAAAGTCAACTTGCAGCAACATATTTTCAGCTTCATCAGTTGTTATTTATTGAATGTCCACTGAGTCAGCGGCCTGTGGTTAGTATATTTCATATGCTGTCATGGGATGATTTGCCAGTAACTCTGGATCCCTTGATTTAGACGATTAAAACTTCCAGTGTGGATTTTCAATTTCTAACTTTATTTTTATATCTGGGAGTTATTTCATTTGAAATAATGTTGAAATAATACATGTTAGAAGGTAGAGTTTTGTTGTTTTAGGGAATAATAATAGAAGATACTTTTCTATTTCTTTGTCTTCTTTTTTTCAACTTTTATTTTAAGTTCGGGGTGCATGTGCAGGATGCGTAGGTTTGTTACATAGGTAAATGTGTGCCATGGTGGTTTGCTGCACACATCATCCCATCACCTAGGTATTCAGCCCAGCATCCATTAGCTATTCTTCCTGATACTCTCCCTTCTCCCACTCACCCCTTTGACAGGCCCCAGTGTGTGTTGTTACCCACTGTGTGTCCATGTGTTCTCATCACTCAGCTTCCACTTCTAAGTGAGAACATGTTTGGTTTTCTGTTCCTGTTTTGGTTTGCTGAGGATAATGCCTTCCAACTCCATCCATGTCCCTGCAAATAGCATGATCTCATTCCTTTTTATGGCTGCCTAGTATTCCATGGTATATATGTACCACATTTTCTTTATCCAGTCTCTCACTGATGGGCATTTAGGTTGATTCCATGTCTTTGCTATTGTGAATAGTGCTGCAATGAACATATGCATGCATGTATCTTTATAATAGAATGACTTATATTCCTTTGGGACTATACCCAGTGATGGGATTGCCAGGTCAAATGGTATTTCTGCCTCCAGGTCTTTGAGGAATCACCTCATGGTCTTCCACCATGGTTGAATTAATTTATCCTCCCACCAGCAGTGTAAAAAGCATTCCTTTTTCTCTGCAACCTTGCCAGCATCTGTTGTTTCTGGACTTTTTAATAATCACCATTCTGAATGGTGTGAGATGGTTACTCATTGTGATTTTGATTTGCATTTCTCTAATGATCAGTGGTTTTGAGCTTTTCTTTTTTTTCCAAATATCAGTTGGCCATATGTATGACTTCCTTTGAGAAGTGTTGGTTCAGGTCCTTTTCTCACTATTTAATGGGTTGTTTGTTTTTTTCTTGTAAATTTGTTTCAGTTTTTTGTAGACTCTAGATATTAGACCTTTGTCAGATTGCAAAAATTTTCTCCCATGCTTTAGGTTGTCTGTTCACTCTGATCACAGTTTCTTTTGCTGGGCAGAAGCTTTTCAGTTTAATTAGATCCCATTTGTCACTTTTTGCTTCTGTTGCAATTGTTTTTGGCATTTTGTGAAATCTTTGCCTGTGCCTATGTCCTGAATGGTATTGCCTAGATTTTTCTTCTAGGGTTTTTACAGTTTTGGGTTTTACATTTAAGTATTTAATGCATCTTGAGTTAATTTTTGTATATGGTGCAAGGAAGGGGTCCAGTTTCAATTTTCTGCATATGGCTAGCCAGTTCTCCCAGCACCATTTATTAAATAAAGAATCCTTTCCCCATTGCTTGTTTTTGTCAGGTTTGTTGAAGATCAGATGGTTGTAGGTGTGCAGTCTTATTTCTGAGTTCTCTATTCTGTTCCATTGGTCCATGTGTCTGTTCTTGTATCAGTACCATGCTTTTTTGGTTATTGTAGCCTTGTAGTATACATTTTGATGCCACGCAGCATTATGCCTCCACCTTTGTTCTTTTTGCTTCGGATTGTCTTGGCTATTCAGGCTCTTTTGGTTTCATGTGAACTTTAAAATAGTTTTTTCTAATTCTGCAAAGAATGTCAATGGTGGCTTAAGGAAATAGCATTGAATCTATACATTACTTTGGGCAGTATGGCCATTTTCATGATATTGGTTTTTCTATCCATGAGCATGGAATGTTTTTCCTTTTGTTTGTGTCCTCTCTGAATTATTCAAGCAGTGGTTTTTAGCTCTTCATGAAGAGGTCTCCTAGGAGATGAAACAAAGCCATCAGTGGAGAAAGCTGGTGTGGGTGTGCTGGAGAGGGGGCAGTTTAAGGAGAGGGAATAAAATTTGAGTGGTTAACAAGGTCAAATTAACAACTTTTGATTGTTGTATTGTTAACATAGTAGAGGCAATTGTGCATTTGAAAAGGGAGAATTAGTATGCCATGCTTGAGATGATGGATGTAAGTGATCACTTTCTTAATGGATCTTAGTTACTTCTTTTCTTGGCATTCTCTCTCAATTTATTGTAACTTCCTGGAAGGCAGATGTGAATACTTTTTCAGGTTTGTGTTCTCAGGGTCTTTGGCAGTACCTGGTATTTAGTGGGAATACTAAAAACATCTGCTGAAGTGAACTAAATTTAATTATGGGGGTTCATGCTCAGGAAGTTGGTTTAATGTTAAGAAATATCCAATAAAAATTAGAAAATGGAGTGGGAAGGTGTATTAGTCAATTTTCACACTGATATAAAGAACTGCCTGACACTGGGTCATTTACAAAGAAAAATTTAATTGACTCACAGTTCCACATGGCTGGGGAGGCCTCAGGAAACTGACAATCTTGATGAAAGGCAAAGGGGAAGGAAATACCTTCTTCTAAAGGTGGCTGGAGAGACAGAGCGAAGGGAGGAAGTGCCACTTTTAAATCTTAGATCTTGTGAGAACTCACTCATTATCACGAGAATACCATGAGGGAAACTGGCCCCATGATCCCACCAGGTCCTTCTCTTGACAAGTGGGGATTACAATTTGAGATGAGATTTGGGTGGGGAAACAGAGCCAAGCCATATCATTCTGCCTCTGGCCCCTCCCAAATCTCATGTTCTTCAAACATTGCATAATACAATTATCCCTTCTCAACAGTTCCCCAATGTCTTAGCTCATTCCAGCATTAACCAAAAGTTCAAGTCCAAAATCTTATCTAAGACAAGGAAAGTCCCTTCTGCCTATGAGCCCGTAAAATCAAAACCAAGTTAGTTACTTCCAAGATACAGTGCAGGTACAGGCATTGGGTAAATGTTCCTGTTCCAAGTGGGAGAAATTGGCTGCTTTGTGCAGCCTCTGGACTTAGTGCTCTGTGTCACAGCCACTCCAGCTCTAGCCGTGGCTAAAAGGAGCCAATATAGAGCTCAGGGTATTGCTTTAGAGGGTACAAGACCCGAGCCTTATCAGCTTTCATGTGGTGTTGGGCCTGTGGGTATGCAGAAGACAAGAGATGAGCTTTGGGAGCTTCCACCTAGATTTCAGAGGATGTATGAAAATGTTTGGATGCCCAGGCAGAAGTCTGTAGGGGTGGAGCCCTCATGGAGAACCTCTACTAGGGCAATATAGAGAGGAAATGTGGGGTTGGAGCCCCTGCACAGAGTCACAACTGGGGCACTGCCTAGTGAACCTGTGAGAAGAGGGCCATTGTCTTCCAGTTTCCAGGATTGTAGATCCACCAACAGCTCGCACCATGCATCTGGAAAACCACAGGCACTCAATGTTAGCCCATGAAAGCAGCTACGGGGGCTGTATCCTGCAGAGCTACAGGGATGGAGCTGCCCAAGGCCTTGAGAGCCCACTCCTTGCATCAGCATGGCCTGGATGTAAGACATGGAATCAAAGGAGATTATGTGGGGGCTTTAAGATTTAATGAGTGCCCTGCCAGGTTTTGGACTTGCATCGGACCTGTGGCCCCTTTGTTTTGGCCAATTTCTGTCTTGATGATCTGTGTAATATTGTCAGTCGGGTGTTAAAGTCTCCCACTATTAGTGTGTAGGAATCTAAGTCTCTTTGTAGGTCTCTATGAACTTGCTTTATGAATCTGGGTCCTCCTGAATTGGGTGCACATATATTTAGAATGGTTATCTTCTCTTATTGAATCGAACCCTTTACCATTATGTAATACCCTTCTTTGTCTTTTGTAATAGTTCTTGGTTTAAAGTCTGTTTTGTCAGAACCTAAGATTGCAATCCCTGATTTTTTCTGTTTTCTATTTGCTTGGTAAATTTTCCTCCATCCCTTTATTTTGAACTTATGTGTGTCCTTGCACATGAGATAGGTCTCTTGAAGACAGTATACCAATAAGTCCTTGTTCTTTACCCAACTCGCTATTCTGTGTCTTTTAGTTGGGGCATTTAGCCCATTAACGTTTAAAGTTAGTATTTTTATGTGTGAATTTGATCCTTTCATCAAGATGCTAGCTGGTTATGTTGCAGACTTGTTTATGTGGTTGCTTCATAGAATCACTGGTCTGTGTGCTTCAGTGTGTTTTTGTAGTGGCTGGTAACAGTTTTTCCTTTCCATATTTAGTGCTTCTTTCCAGAGCTCTTGCAAGACACTCCTGGTGCTGACTAATTCCCTCAGCATTTGTTTGTCTGAAAAGGATCTTATTTCTCCTTCACTTATGAAACTCAGTTTCCCAGATATAAAATTCTGGGTTGGAATTTTTTTTCTTTAAAAGTGTTGAATATCTAATGGATGCAGGGCTTAATACCTAGATGATGGGTTGAAAAGTGCAGCAAATCACCATGGCACATGTTTACCTATGTAACAAACCTGCGCATCCTGCACATGTATCTCAGAACTTAAAATAAAATAAATAAAATAAAAAAAGAGTGTTGAATATTGCCTCCCCCCTTCCCAGTTTCTTCTGGCTTGTAGGGTTTCCACACAGAGGTCCACTGTTAGTCTGATGGGCTTCCCTTTGTAGGTGACCTGGCCTTTCTCTCTGGGTGCCGTTAACATTTTTTCTTTCATTTTGACCTCAGAGAATCTGATAATTATGCATCTTGAGGTTGACCTTTTCATGGAGTATTTTACTGGGGTTCTCTGCATTTCCTGAATTTGAATGTTGGCCTGTATTGCTAGGTTGGAGAACTTCTCCTGGATGATATCTTGAAATATATTTTCCAACTTTGTTCTATTCTCCCTGTGTCTTTTAAGTATACCAATCGGTTGTAGGTTTGGTCTCTTTACCTAATTTCATATTGTTTGGAGGTGTTGTTCATCCCTTTTCATCCTGTTTTCTCTATTCTTGTCTGCCTGTCTTATTTCACAAAGATAGTCTTCAAGCTCTGAGATTCTTTACTCTGCTTGCTCTATTCTGCTATTAATACTTGTGACTGCATTGTGAACTTCTCATGTTGTGTTTTTCAGCTCCATTGGTCGATTACGTTTCTCTCTAAACTGGCTATTCTGGCTATCAGCTCCTGTATTTTTTAAATCATGATTCTTAGCTTCTTTGCATTGGGTTACAACATGCTCCTTTAACTCAACAAAATTCATTATTAGCTACCTTCTGAAGCCTACTCTGTCAATTCAGCCATCTCAACCTCAGCCCAGTTATGTGCCCTTGCTGGAGATGTGTTGCTGTCATTTGGAGGAGAAGAGGCTCTTTGGCTTTTTGAGTTTTCAATGTTTTTGCATCGATTCTTTTTCATCTTTGTTGGCTTATCTACCTTTGATCTTTGTGGTTGCTGACCTTGAATGGGGTTTTTATGGGTTCTTTTTGTGTTGATCTTGTTGTTGTTGTTGTTGTTGTTTTCTGTTTGTTTTTCCTTTAACAGTCAGGCCACTGTACTGTAGGGCTGCTGTGGTTTCCTGAGGGTCTGCTCCAGACTCCAGTTGCCTCAGTTTTCCTTGTACTTGGAGATTCACCAGTGAAGGCTTTGAAGAAGCAAAGATGGCAGCCTACTCCTTCCTCTGGAATCTCCATCCCAGGGGGGTACTGACCTGTTACAAGCCCAAATGTGCCTGTGGGAGGTGGCTGGAGACCCTCGTTGGGAAGTCTCGCCCACTCAGGAGGAATGGGATCAGGGACCCGCTTACCGAAGCAGTCTGGCTGCTTTCTGTTAGAGCAGGTGTGCTGTATTGGGAGGACATTTCCTCATCCAGACTGTTTGGATTCTCCAAAGCCAGTAGGCTGAAACAGCTGGGTCAAAACCAAACCTCAGAGATGGCAGTTGCCCCTACCCCCAGGAGCTTTGTCCCAGGGAGCGATCAGAGCTCTGTCTGTGGAACCCTGGCTGAAGTGGCTGAAGCCCTCACAGGGGAGTTCCACCCAGTGAGGTGGAGTGTACTGGGGTCTTGCTTAAAGAAGCAGTCTGACCACAATCTGGTAAGGCAGCTGTGTTTTGTTGTTGGAGGCCCTTCCTTGTCTGGACCATCTGTCTTCTCCAAAGCTGGCAGGCTGAGACAGCTGAATCTACAGAACTGCAGAGATGCCAGCCACCCCTCCCCTGGGAACTTGGTCCTGACTCAGGCAGACTTCAGCCTGTTGCTGTTGGCACGCTGGAATTTCACACCAGTGGGTCTTAACTTGTGAGGTCCTGTAGAAGTGGGGTCTTCAGAACAACGCTGCTTGGCTCCCTGGATTTAGCCCTCTTTCTAGGGATATGTTTGGATGTATCTTCCACCTTGCCAAGGATCCTGGGGCCAGAGTATTTAAAACTCCTTGGTTTTTGTGTGTGTCTGAATGGCTGCTCTGTCCTAATTCCACACAGCTCTGTGTATCAGACTCTGGTGGCGCAGACTCATGAGGGGATTTCCTGATCCATGGGTTGCAAAGATCTGTGGAAGAGGCTGGTTTATCAGGTGAAGTCACACAATCACTCACCACTTCTCTTGGCTGGGGTTGGGGGTTCCTTTGCCCCCATGCTGCTCCCAGGTGGGCAGTCACCCACCCTGCTTTTCTTCATTCTCCGTGGGTCAGATTGCTTGCCTAGTCAGTCCCAATGCAAGAACCTGAATATTTCAGTTGAAGGTGCTGAATTCACTCGTCACTTTCATTCCTCTGTGATTGCCGTGGACACAGTTGCTTCTATTTGGCCATTTTGGCCCCTCCCTCATGTAGTTTTTTCCATAGCAGATACTTTCAAATGAATAAGAAGAGTCTTGGTAATTGCAAAATTTTCCAATAAAAAGAGTGCAATTAAATGGCAGAAAGTGCAGAAATATTTTAATTTAGTTTTAAACCTTTGAACCTGCACACTCCAGAAATGTTTATATCAGTGATTTTTTAAATGGAGAAAAATGATGATCAACATCCCCGGGGAGGCTTTTAGAAACCAGGATGTCTTAATCCATTTGTGCTGTTATGACAAAGTACCCAAGACCAGGTAATGTATACAGAATATAAATGAATTTTCTCAGAGTTCTGGAGGCTGGGAAGTCCAAGATTAAGGTGTCAGCAGATTCAGTAGTCAGATGAGGGCTGCATCCTCTGGAGGGGAGAAACACTGTGTTCTCACATGGCAGAGGGCAGAAGGGCAAGAAAGCCCAACACTGTGCAGCATGTTTTTAAGGGCCTTAATCCCATTCATGAGGGAAGAGCTCTCCTGGCCTCGTCACCTTTTGAAGGCCCTGCCTCTTACTGCCATCACACTGGAAATGCCTGAATTTAGGAAAGACTTTCAAACCATAGCACAGGAGCTATCTCAGCTTCTTCTTGCTTGGGAAAGCACAGTGGTTGAAGTCTGCTATTTTGAATCACACAGTGGTTTTATGAGACAGTCGCTTTCAGAAATAGGATATGTAAGCAAAATACATCATCTTTAATCAATGCAAAAATCTAGATGAATGTTAGTGATAGGTGGAAAAAGCATTTTTTCTCTACAGAGATTAAAAATTGGAGGGCATTGTAGCAGTTTGCAAATACTAGGTTGAGTTTTGCCAAAAAAAAAAAAAAAAGAGAGAGAGAGAGACTATCTCTGGTCCTTCAAAATCTAGATGGAATTAAGCAACTCATGAGGAATTTATAAGTCCGTAAACATTTTCAATGTCCTTAATTCCAGAATTCCATTCATGAAGCTCTCCTTCCTGCATGCATGATTTTAAACAAAGATATCATAGTAACCTCGCTTTGAATTTCTGAAATTCTGTACCTATTCTTTATTCTTTCTTTTTCCTTAGGGTTGAGCTAAGAATGAGTCTCAGACTTTGAGATTACTTTTAAAATAGAAATGAAGATCAAGAAAGGTTACATTTGGCAAAAGTGCATGGAAGAAGGTAGAGAAATATGACACAGTATCTGAAGTCTGGTCAGCTTTGAAACTATCTCCTTCTGAGTGACATCTTGCGTTTCATCAGCCGTGAGTCTGAAGATCAGCCTCCATGGAAGAATGCCCGAGGCAAGAGTTTGCAGGGGTGTGTGGAGGTAGTGAGAGTTGGCTTTATAGATTTGAATGGATATTGAGAGCAAAAAATAAAAAAACACAGGTGCAAAACCAAATGTAAAAGGAAGGAAGAAATTGCCTTTAAATAATATGTGTTCATGACTTGCAGGTTTTGTAGAACAATGTTGTAGGTGTTCTGGAAAAAAAATGAAATCAAAATAATAGTTTCATGACTTGTGACAAGAACAAGAAGATTAAAGAGTAAGCTGGGAATGAGTAGGGTAAGGGGGAATGGGCCTATTTGGCCCATACCTTTCTTTAGTAAGGTTTAAGAGAGGACTGAGGCATTTATTTGTACAGATGGCAATTCTGAAATCAAAGGAGCATGACACTTTGGAGTTAAGTTATCCCTGGCCTTACATCATGAAATGCGCCGTAGATCAAAACCAAAGCTCTGCCTAGGCTTAAAATAAACTATTTGCTAGAAGCAAACATTCATGTGGCATTTCTGAATTTTGATTAAATTCATGTCAAGAGATTATGGGTAGTCTCTTGAATCTAAAGACCCTTTTGCGGTTGGCAAGATTTACTGCTTCTGAGGACAACATAACAGTAGACAAGTTAGCAGTGCTATTGATGGCAGTCAATGTGTGCTGGCAAAATAAACATCAATCTACTAAGTAGGATGACAGCATGAGGTACCAGAAGACTGTAACAATAGTCTTAACTGTAAGAAAATGCAATTTCCCCTGCTGTGTTTTATGCCTAGTTTTATATGACTGCAGCGTTATACAAATTAATATTTAATGCAGTTCAACATCATGCTTGTCAAAGAGTAGCACAGGATATAAACTGCAAAATCACACATTTTTTTTTCTGTTTGACAGAGGATAATATCATACCTTTTCCTGTTTTTCGTTGCAGCTGCTTCAAGCTCTGGGGTTGCCTCACCATCAAGGGATCCCCTTTTACAACCAATATTGTTATGTTGATCACACTCACCCAGTGAAGGTGAAAGGAAAGCAGATTTTGTTTTCAAGTGAGAAAAAATACCATGAAATACCATGGATTACTTGAGTGTATTCTGTAGGGGAATGGATTGAGACAACATTGCAATTAAAACATGGACTTCCATTATTTTCTCTTATTCTAAATTTATATTTGAAAAATATAATTTCAGAGGGAAGCACATGCTAAAAACCCAGAGAGACTTTCCTCGGCTTGTTTTCTTTTTTCTAATATGCTTGTGGCTTGGTCCTAGGGCAGGAGGATGGGCAGGTCAAGGAAAGTGTTTAGTAACCTCCTTTCACCTAAAGGGAAAAGATACAGTGAGCTCATAAGCAACTGAGTCATGATTTACAACAGACTTCCCACTATCCATAAGAGGTGGGTGGTAGCCCCATCTATTAGGCTTCTTGGGAAAACTGAGACACTTTTTCCTATTTTCTTAATTTGAAGTTAACTTAGTTATTTTTCTTACCCTGCAGATGGGTTGGTGCTTAGTGAAACTTACCTGTCGTTTGTCAGAATGGCCATGGGTACATAATTGATGATGACCTGTCATAGGCAAAATAATGAAGCAGGCAAAGTTTATCATTACTCTTCATCTACTTATCCTTTCTAAATTCCTTTTCACATTTTCAGGCCAATTTTCTGTGCTTATTATCAGTCCTTTGCTCTAACCAGATCAGTTTTCATGTGGAAATACATATTCGGAACTTTTTTCTTTCCTATTAAAATTTTCCCTCAATGTCCTTGCTTCAACTGAATATTAAAGGAATATTCTGGTGGAAAATTTTAATCTAATTTACTCTATAGTCAAAAGCATTTGTCATAATTAGCCAGATTTCTACCATTCCCAGGCATTAGGGGTAGCTGGTAAGAAAGTACTATGGTCAGAAGGGGTCTTCCCAATAGCCTCATAATTATCACACATGGAGAGGGATATAACGTAGTCATAAGCTTTTGTCTCTGTATAGCACCTCCTTCCTCCAAGTTTCTCAAACTGGAATACGTGGAATCATCCTTGATGCCATTCTTTCCTTCACATCCCACGTCTAATCACTGGCAAATCCGGTAAATTCTGACTTCGTATCCTGAATCTGCCACTGATCACCACCTTCAGTGTGATTCCCTTTTCACCTGTCCTTTGCTTTAGTCTCCTGACTCAGTCATTCTAAAATGGGTAACACCTTCTTCTGGAAGCACTTCCAAAACCTATGGGGCTGTATTCACTGATTAGAGGGGTTGAAGAAGATATTAATCCTTTACCGAGCAGTGGGGGCTAGTGATGCACAGGAAAGTACACCAGAATAAATAACTATCTTTCACTCTGCTTGACTTTTAAGTGCCTCGCATTCTTGGTCATGTCTGAGCCTAGAATCTCATTCTATTTTACTTACAAACATAAAGTAGGTTGGCCCCATGTTTCCCCCCCCCTAAAATACGTAGGATTTTTCAGGAATATAACTGCTGTGTAAATTAAAAGTTTACTCTAAGTGTTGTTTGAAACTTTACTAGGATTATTTTCATCACTTCAGACAATGACATTATTATTGGCCATGCAGTTTTTTTGTCCTTGAGTTGCCAGTATAAGACATCTGGATTGGTCAGCTCTTTTAGCTTTCATATGTTTGGTACACATACACATGAGTGTCAAAATCTGATCACTCATTATTGTTTTTTAATGTATTTTTTGCAGAAAAAGACATATGTCAAAATAAATGGTTTTTAAAATAAATTGTTTTTCATTTATTGCTCATTTGTATTATAAATAGGAATTTCAATTTTTGATAATTTTTTTTAATTTTTAGAGAGAGGGTCTCACTATGTTGGTGGGAGTGGTCTTGAATTTCTGGCCTCAAGTGATCCATCTTGGCCTCCCAAGGTGTTGGGATTACAGATGTAAGCCACCATGCCTAGGTTAAATTTTGATTTACTTTGGTAATCATTTGTATAGGTAGTTCAGATTTATTTAAAATGATTTAAAAAAGGGCATTTATGTTTGTTAATTTTAAAAAAGCACTGGATTTTATGGGGTTGAGAATCACCCTCCTAATCGGTCTCTTCTTTTTCCTCCCTACTGACAGCTCTCCCCATGGAAGCCAGAGTTAGCCTATTAGCACTGTAGTAGACTCTGCCGTCTTCTTCACCATAGTTCTCAAATGGCTCCCCATATCACTTAGACTAAAATCCCAAATGAAAATCTGTATGGTCTTTCCCTAATATCTTTGCTGCTTCACCACCTCCTGCAACAACCCCAACTCATTCCTCTTTAGCAAATGCTGATCTCCTTGCAACTGTTCTCACACATCCAGCAAACACCCACCTGGGAATATTTGAGCTTTTCCTTTTGCAAGAAATGTCCTTCATCCAGATAGCCTGATGACAGTGCTGGGCTCCATTCAGGTCTCTGCTCAAACATCTTCTTTCCTATAAAAAACAGTGTTTAGACTCCCTGACTCGATCTTTTCCTTCACTTTGATTTTACTTTTTTCACAGTGTCCGTTAGCTCCTAATATATTATGTACTTATATATTTTTTTGTCTCTTCTCCTCAGTACAATATAAGAAATAGGACAGCAGAAACTTGGTCTGTTTTATTTCCCACTTTATTAGTGATGCCTAGAATGGTGCTGGCACATAATGGTGACTGGATTGTATTGCATGAATAAGTGAGAGTCTATGCTTTCAAATTCATTTGAATCCTGAATGTGTCATTTATTGAGTGTGAGATCATCTGCAATTCAGCTTCAAGTCTCAAATATTACATCTCATTTAAGATGCCCACTTCATAGGATTACCGTAAAGCTAAGAAGCGTAATTTACACAAAGCCCTTATGACAGTGTGTGAAATATACAAATATTCAATTTCAAATACCATATACTTATCCTATCTGTCCATCTATCTATTATCTATGTATCTAATCTAATCATCTAACCACTTTTCTATCCAACTGTGTATTTGCTTATCCTCATATTCTCTCTCTCATAACTGTCCTGCTTCTTCTGACAATTCACAGATTTGTCAAATTCACGCCAGTGTGCCTTCAGTCATGCAATTATTAAGATTTGTGCACCTTGTGGGTATGCACAGGGTCTGGAAATGATTCTCTCAAGAAGACAGAAACTTGTATTATCTGTTAGATGTAATAAAAATATTGATATAGAAAAATTCTCTGGGAGTAAATAATACATAGTATCATATTATCATTAGTCTATTCTGGAAAATTTTTTCACCTAATTGATCTATTTTACTGGATCTATGTTTTCTTCTGTATCTGCAATTATTATAGAAATTTAATTCATGAAAATGTGTTTGACTGTGTTGCCAGATAGGACAAATTGACCATGATAATATTGCTACTTATGCATATAGGTACATTTATACAATTATTCAAGTAATTAGACAAGTTTGTTTTCAGTAGGAGCAATAATTAAAATCATATTTCTAACAAATTGAATGAAAGGATTTGGTCGAGTAAAGACATAGAAGTAATCAGGCACACAGATGACTTCCTCAGTTCTCTCACTTTTAATCCTTCTCTTTTTCTGTAGTTCATCCCGGGATTTTTGCCTTATTTGAGTCATTAAGGTAAATAGCACTTTGGAGTTTATGTTCGTGTTTAGAAAAAGACAGTGCAGCCCGCTGCCAGAGCTCATTTAATTTTACATAAACATGCTCTTTAATAGTCGATTTTGGAAAAAATGGATTCATCCAATTAATCTTCAACCGACAACTGTTCGAGAACAATGTTAACATCGTGCGCAAGAATGCTATGTTTTCTAGGATTTGCCATTTTCAGCGGTTGAGAATTACCATACTTTGTAAATGGAAACACTGCTACTAAAACCAGCATGCTACCAATAGAATAATGTCTTTTGTTTTCAAAGTCAATATACTAGAGAGATGTGGAAATCATAACAAAAGAGAGATATTTTGTGGTAAGTTTATCTCGGGGTAAATGCTGCAGCTGCATGTGCTGCTGGTGAGTATTCTCGGGGCAAACAGGAAAAGAGATAACTTACTGGTTATATGCAGGCAAATGTCTGGTTACTAAATTATAAATATGTTGCTCCTGTTACTGAAGTTTGGGTAAAAAAGTTACCTATTTTTGCATATATCATAATTAAATATTAAACATAAAAGGCAATGACTATTTTACGCATAAACTGATTTCTTAGAAAAAAATTCAAAACCGATTGCAAAATTATTTGTGATAGTGAAAAAAAGAAACAATTCAGTTCAAAAGGAGATTGTTTTTCAAAAGGAGAAACGCGGCATAACTGTGTATATTCAGTATTCTGTTAATTAAAACATACATATTTACCTCTGTATTTCAAATTGTTGAGTGATTTTTACTTCGAGATTGGAGTTGTGAAATAATTTTATTTTCTACATATTTCAACTTGATAAAGTTTGATCATCATATAATAATAAATCAATGCAGGTTATAATCCTTTGATATAGCTAGATAAACTTTGCAGAAAAATTATACTGGCATTAAGTGTACTTTTCTATAATTTCTGAGTTGGAAGAGCTTATAAATTCAGTTCTATACTTCTAGGAAGAATGTAATTTGTAGCTCACATAAATAGAGTACTTGGACAAGCTATTTAACCTTTCTAAGCCCGTTTTCTCACTTGTAAAATGAAGATAATAAGAGTAACTACCTCAAAGATAGTAAAACTGAATAGGAGAAATACTACTCACACTAAATGCCATGTCAAAGAAAACTATTGGCCTGACTTTTAAATCAGAACAAGAAAGCCCTTTCAGAAGAATAGGGGACACAGAAGAAATACTGATTACTAGTGGTTGCAGCCTTTGCCTCCTCTCTAGAACTTCGTGTCTGTTTCTTCTTTCATATATTCAAATGGACATTATTATTCCACAGCAGCTTCTGCTGGGCCTTTTTCCTAAGCTCACTGGAAAATAATATTTTCTCTTCAGAAGATAGAGGAATTTGTCCAGCTTTCCAGCAAGCATCTAAGAAAGGTTAAATACTGTTGCTCTAGACAAACTCATCCCATCAGGACTTAGTACCAAATGTGTAACAGAGAAGTGTGTGTTCAACATTGAGTCACAGAAAAGACAGGAATGGAGCTGCGTCCATTGTATCCCACTGTGTGTAATCAAAGTCTCCCCAGGTTTTGTGTTTATGTGACTAAAAAAGAATAGTCTCATTCAAACAAACATCTTTATAATATTGGCTCATTGCCTCCCACTTGAATAAAAGCAGAGCCTTAGCTCCTTTCCTCCCCTAAATCTTACTAATTATTTATGAAAGTCTTGGGGTTTGTTATATATCTATGACTGGCACATCACATTCTTCCACAGCAAAATAACATATTGACATTTACTGCCTAAGTAGTCACTGGTGCAAGCAACTTGCTTTGGCATCTATCCTCTGCAATAAAGAGAAACATTCTCTACAGTTCTAACCTTGGAACTGTATTTCCCAGATTCTGACTCCCTGACTGGCAGGTTTCAAGTTTGATTTAGATTTTGCACTGAGATGTACTTATGGAGGATTTGTAAGGTGAAAGGATGCAAAGGTGTTTTTTTCTCCCTCAGTGGTGGCAGTTGGTAACTAGACTTCTGCAGACACTGATTTTTGCTATTGTAGAGTTCAGTGTTCTGCTGCCTGGTTTCAGGCTTTGGGGCTGTGGGCATTTGGGGAATTGGCAGCTATGTCAGGAGGCTTTTTCACCTCTGGGTGGCAGCAGAAGTTTTCTGATCTCTCACAATGGCAGTAGTATAGCTTGAAATCTAATAGAAGCCCCATGACTTCTGTTCACCCAATCCTTCTAGTTTGTATGTATCACCTTCCTTGTAATAAATCTCTTTCCATACAGAAATATTAGTGGAGTCTCTGGTTTTTGCCATGGATCCTAAAAGACATTGTTTTATTTTCATGCGCCCAGCCTGATGGTAATTCAGTGTCTCTGCTCCTTCGATTTCTGGTTCTGCGCTTCTCAGGAGCAACAGAAAGAAGAGTATAAACACACAGGAAATTTCTGTGGCCAGTCTGGGAGCAAGCATGCACCATTTCCACTCACACTCCATTAGAAGTCAGTCACATGCCCACATCTAATTTCAAGTGAGCTGGGGAAAGTTAATCTAGCTGTGGCCTAGGAAGAAGAGGGAATTAGTTTTATAATCAGCTAGCACCCTCCAACACATAGAGTTTTAATTATTGTGTTTTAGCTGAATTACTACACATTGTATCTTTAGAGGAAATTTCAATATGTTCAAAATATATTTCTTCAATATCCATTATGGATTCTCTGAACTGCAAATGATATCTTCCCATTAGCTTTATCTTATAACACTGTCTGAAATATACTTCTATGGAAATATGTTCATGTTGGGACATGGTAGTCATATACATCTATAAGTTCATTTAAAACATTACTGAACACTTTTCTATCTAATGTTTATATGAAACAATCACTATTGCAGACAAGCTCTTTATGGTCATTAACTCAAGAAAAAAAGAATAACAAAGTTAATTCAGCCAAATTACTATCATAATGCAATTTGCTTTGCATATTTCATACTTCAGTATATTAGGTCATGACTCACTTCTGTTTATATCAGACTAGAAGAATACTTTTCACTGACTTCCTTTTATGAATATGAAGAACATTAATGTGGCAAATAAGATGGACTCACAAGACAGAGCTTATTAACTTACTATGAGTCAAAAGAGCCTCTCATTTTAGAAGATGAGGCTAGAGATAAAAGGATAAGAACAAGAAGAAAATTCACATTGGAATCAATCTTTTAAAAAATATAGTGACAGAACTCTTTACTTCAGCGACTTAATTTCTGAGACAGAGTCAGGTGCTTCTTGGGTAATAGACACAGCAGATTGTTTCCTGTATTACTCTCCTCTCATCTTCTAAAATTGGAGTGTTTTTATTTCTATTCAGAGAAATGAAGAACTAGCACTGCTTCTGAATCTTTCCACCTTCAGGACCCTGAAGTAAGTCCAAGATGTGCTGGCAGGTGATTTTAGGTCAATGAAACTGTCATTTTCTCGCTAAAGAAAGGAAGAAACTCTGTCTTCCTGTGCCACGGTTTTCCTTTCTTGTTAGTGGTTGGTTGAGCATTGTGAACATAACAGTTGGGGAAACTAGGAAGGGAGTGGTAATTGTTGTACATCGTGCCCTTTTTGTGCTTCTTTGTTCCTAGGCTGTGATCTCATGATTTGTTCCAGGGAACTTTCACGCTCTCAAAGCTGAGGAAGAAAACTTACGGGCCAACAGGGATTTTAGCTGATGTTTTGAACATGCAAAAATGGTGACTGTTGGAAATAACCAAGACACATGGAGCCAATCACTGTGCAATATTCATGATTATGTAATAAAGTGATCGTATTTCTAATCAGTTTAGGATATGGGCTAAATGTCTAAGTATAAGGCATCAGGGAGATAAATGACGATAACAAACTTTTCTTCTTTTCACTCCTTTTCACAACCCACAGAGTAGTTCCTTGCTTGCTGAGCTGTGGGGGTCACCTTTCCCTATGCCTTCAAAGGTCCCACCTTTATACACATTGTCAAGTGTGATTTGCTTTACCATGTGGTAATTCACATAGCAAGCCCACCTCATCTTTTCACATCAAGTAGATTGGTGAACCATGAAACAACAGCACTACTATTTCATCTACATGTTCGCGAAGGGGCGCTGCCTCTTTGAGGCAAAGTCTAGAACAGAATTTTCCTATGATACCTGTAGGTTGCACAGAACTATAGCAATCAGGTGTGAGACCAACAAAACATAATGTTCACTTCTTTCTTTTTTAAGAGACAGGGTCTCACTCTGTTGTCCAGGCTGGAGTGTAGCTGTGCAATCATGGCTCACTGCAGCCTCAAACTCCTGGACTCAAGGGATCCTCCCATCTTAGCCTACTGAGTAGCTGAGACTATAGGCACACACCACTACACTGGATAATTTTTAATTGTTTTTTTTGTAGAGACAGGGATTCTCTATGTTGCTTAGGCTGGCCTGGAACTCCTGGCCTCAAGCAATCCTCCTGCCTCAGCCTCCTAAAGTGCTGGGATTACAGGCATGAGCCACCATGCCTGGCCCACAATGTTTATTTCTAAAAGGAATCAGGGACATTCCAGTGTAAAACTGGTCATATAGATCTTCAATCGCATAGCTAAGGTACTTTTTGAGTAGCTGGGTATCTCATAGTAGTCGAGGAATATAGAAGCATACTTCAAAAATATTGTGGGTTCCATTCCAGACCACCACAAGAAAATGAATACCACAACAAAGAAAGTCATATGAATTGTTTGGTTTTCCAGTGCGTATAAAAGTTATGTTTTGGGGCCGGGCGTGGTGGCTCATGCCTGTAATCCCAGCACATTGGGAGGCTGAGGCAGGCAGATCACGAGGTCAGGAGTTTGAGACCAGCTTGGCCAACACAATGAAACCCCATCTCTACTAAAAATACAAAAAATTAGCTGGGCATGGTGTTGGGTGCCTCTAATCCCAGCTACTTGGGAGGCTGAGGCAGAAGAATTGCTTGAACCCAGGAGGCGGAGGTTGCAGTGAGCCGAGATCACGCCATTGCACTCTAGCCTGGGCGACAGTGCGAGACTCTGTCTCAAAAAAAAAAAAAAGTTATGTTTTTACTATACTGTAGTCTATTCAGTGTGTAATAGCATTATCTCTAAATAAGCAATGTACATGACATAATTTAAAATGTTATTGCTGAAAAATGCTAACAATCATCTGGGCCTTAAGTGAATTGTAATCTTTTGCTGGTGTAGGGTCTTGCATCAGTGTTGATGACTGCTGACTGACCAGGGTGATGATTGTGGTAATTTCTTAATATAAGACAACAATGAAGTTTGCTGCATTCATTGATTCTTCCTCTCATGAAGGATTCGTATATAGCATATAATGCTATTCGATAGCCTTTTACTCACAGCAGAACTTCTTTAAAAATTGGAGTCAGTTCTCTCAAACCCTGCTGCTGTCTTATCAACTAGGTTTATGTAATATCCTAAATTCTTAGTTGTCATTTTAACAATGCATATAGCATCTTCACCAGGAGTAGATTCTATCTCAAGAAACACATTTCTTTGCTCATCTATCAGAAGAAACTTCTCATTCATTAAAGTTTTATCATGAAATTGCTGCAGTTTTGTCACAGCTTCAGGCTCCACTTATAATTCTATTTCTTTTGCTGTCTCCACCACATCTGCAGTGACTCCCTCCACTGAGGTCTTGAACTCCTCAAAGTCACCTATGAGGGTTGGAATCAACTTTTTCCAAACTCCTGCTCATGTTGCTATTTTGACCTCCTTCCATGAATCATGACTGTTCTTCATCACTTCTAGAATGGTGAATCTTTTCCAGAAAGAAAAAAATATTTTTCCCAGATCCGTCACTATCTATGGCAGCTATAACCTTATGAAATGTATTTTTCAAATAATAAGACTTGAAAGTCAAAATTACTCCTGGATCCACGGGCTGCAGAATGAATGTTGTGTTAGGAGACTTGATAAACAGCATTGATCTCGTTGTGTGTTGCCATCAGAGTTCCTGGTTTACCAGGTGCTTTGTCAATGAACAGTAATATTTTGAAATAAATCTTTTTTTCTAAGCAACAGCTTTCAACAGTAGGTTTAAGATAGTCGGTAAACCATAATATAAACAGATATGTTGTCATCCATGCTTTGTTGTTCCATTTACAGAGCACAGGCAAAGTAGTTTAGCCTAATTCTTAAGGGCTCTAGGATTTTCAGAATGGTAAATGGGCATTGACTTCAACTTAAAGGTTTAACTGCACTAAACTCTAACAAGAGAGTCAGCCTGAGCTTTGAAGCTTTGAAGCCAGGCATTGACTTCTCCTCTCTAGCTATGAAAGTCCTCAATGGCATCTTTTTCCAACAGAACGCTGTTTTATCTACATTGAAAATCTGATGTTAGTGTAGCCATCAATTTTCTTAGCTAGATCTTCTGGATAACTTGCTACAGCTTCTCCAACAGCACTTGCTGCTTCACCTTGAACTCTTAGGTTATGGAGACACATTCTTTCCGTAGACCTCACAAACCAATCTCTGTTAGCTTCATAATTTTCTTCTGCACCTTCCTCACCTCTCTCAGTCTTCATATAATTGAAGAGAGTTAGGGCTTGGCTATGGATTTAGCTTTGCCTGAAGGGAATGTTACAACTGGTTTAATCTTTTATCCCAATCACTCAAATTTTCTCCGTATCAACAATAAGGCTGTTTTGCTTCCTTATCATTCATATGTTCCCTGGAGTAGAATTTTTAATATTCATCAAAAATGTTTTCTTTGCATTCACAACTTGGCTAACTGCTTGGTACAAGAAGCCTAGCTTTTGGCCTGCCTCAGTTTTCAAACTGCCTTCCCCACCACTCTTAGTCATTTCTAGCTTCTGATTTCAAGTGAAGTATGTGTAACTCTTCCTTTCACTTGAATTCTTGGAGACATCATAGGATTATTAATTGGCCTAATTTCAATATTGTTGTGTCTTAGGGAACAGGGAGGCCCGAGGAGAAGGAGAGAGATGGGGGGGAACAACCGGTTGGTGGAGCAGCCAGAACACACATAACAAGTACTGATTAAGTTTGCAGTCTCATATGGAAACAGTTTGTGGTGCCTCAAATCAACTACAATAGTAACATCAAAGACCACTGATCACAGATCACCATAACAGATATAACAACGAGTTTGAAATATTGTGAGAATTACCAAAATGTGATACAGAGACACAAAGTTGGAGAACTATTGTTGGAAAAATGGCACTCATAGACTTGCTCAATGCAGGGTTGCCACAAACTTTAAATTTGTATAAAACATAATATCTGCAAAGCACAATAAAGCAAAGTGCCATAAAACAAGGTGTGCCTGTGTTACCATTCATGGAGAAGCCTGTGGGAAGAATTTGAAGATATTTCTATTTCTTCATGTGCAATAGAATCAAATACCTGCCAGATGGAAGAAAATACTGTTCATTGTTTCCCATCCACTTATCCACTGTACTTGCCGTTATTCACTGTTCCTTTTATTATTTGTTGGTTATATGTTAGAGTCATATTATGTTAGAAAAGTATACACTTAAATCTTTTTTTCTTTTTTTTTTCTTTTCTTTTCTTTTCTTTTTTTTTTTTTGAGAGGAGGTATCACTCTGTCACCCAGACCGGACTGCAGTGGTGCAATCATGGCTCACTGCAGTCTCAATCCTGGGCTCAAGTGTTTCTCCCATGTCAGCTACCCATATCCCAGTGTGGCTGGAACTACAGGCACGCACCACCATGCTCAGATAGTTTTTTGTGTAGTTTGTGTACAGACGGGGTTTTGCCATGTTGCTCAGGCTGGTCTTGAACTCCCAAGCTCAAGCAATCTGCCCACCTTGGCCCTCCCGAAGTACTGGGATTACAGGAGTGAGCCACTGCACCTGGCCCATTTAAATTTTCTTAATGTAGATGACATGTAAAGGATATACAGTGTGAGGCTGGTAGGCAGATAGGCAGGTAGATAGATGCAAAAAACTTGTTATAAAACGCCAAGGTTTTGAAGTTGCTACATACCATAACATATCCTGTCTTATATACCACCAATTTGAAGAGTGAAGTGTTTTGGGCATCTCCATCTGAAACTCAGAATAAATTTTCCCAGAGAAGTATCAGTTAAACAACAAATGACATGATATACCGGAAAGAGAATAGAATTTCAAGCTGAAGAGCATTTGTTTTCATTTCAGCCTGGCTACTTAGTTTTGGTACATTGATTTGCTTTAATCATTTCAGTTTTCTGTCTATCACACTGGTCATAAACATCAAATGAGGTGATGTCCAACAAATAATTTAGTTACCTTTATAACGCCTATAAAATTTAAGATATAATCATTAATTTTTAATTATGTGTGGCATAATTAAAATAATATTTTTATGGTTTTATTTCTAAACTATTTATGACAAACTGTGAATTAAATTAAGATTGGTTCATGTAGGTGTGACTTAAAATTATAAATTAAATAACATTAACTGTTGCCATTATCAACCACATTAACATCTCCCTGAAAGTGGAGTCTGTTTTCCAACTTATGTTCCTAATATCTATACTAATTTACATATAGTTGATACTAAATAAGGACAATAGGGTAAAAAATGGAGACCTGTCAATGTGTAAAAATATTATCTAGAAAACAAAATGAGTATTTCAGAATATTATTTAAAAATAAAATATCAGTTAAAATAAGCTGACTTTTTAAAAAGTGAAATTTGGATTGTTGAATGATCATTTGGAAACAAGTATGGGAACAGTTTTAAAAAGCAACCTAAATTTTTAATGAATCAACAATTTTTTTAATTATACTTTAAGTTCTAAGGTACATGCGCACAACGTGCAGGTTTGTTACATATGTATACATGTGCCATGTTGGTGTGCCGCACCCATTAACTCGTTATTTACATTAGGTATATCTCCTAATGCTATCCCTCCCCCCTCCCCCCACCCCACAACAGGCCCCAGTGTGTGATATTCCCCTTCCTGTGTCCAAGTGTTCTCATTGTTCAGTTCCCACCTATGAGTGAGAACATGCGGTGTTTGGTTTTTTGTCCTTGCGATAGTTTGCTGAGAATGATGGTTTCCAGCTTCATCCATGTCCCTACAAAGGACATGAATTCATCATTTTTTATGGCTGCGTAGTATTCCATGTGAACCAACAATTTAAATATAAAAAATTAAGTCCTAAAATAACTAGCAAAGAGTCCAAGGATTATATAAACTTGAAGAGTAGAAGGCATTTCTAAAGATAATACTGAAATTAAAAGACAATTAAGAAAAGTGATGATATGATTTGACTACATAAAAGTTAAACTTGTGTGTATGGAAATTAAACACAATAATATTCAAAATATGGATTATAAGGTTGGAAATTTTTGCAAGATTTATAATAAATGATGAGGTATTAGTCTTAATATTTATTAATAACAGTAAAACAAAGAGAAATCTCCAACTGAAAATTTATCAATGAACATCGTGTTAATCAGCTTTGCTGCAGTAGCTAATGTTATGGCTTACCATAACGTTTTACAGTGGAACTTCAGGTCTCTGTGGGCTGATACAGGTCTGTTCCATGTTATTTTACCCAGGGATTCAGACTGTAGAAGCAACTTCCATTTGGGATGTGCCATTGTTTTCACAGAAAAAATAAAGCAAGAGTATTTGTGGTTGTATGCCATGGCTTTCTAACTTTCTACTCATACATGAACAGCATTATGTCTTTTCACGTAAGAGGGGATAAACTATTCTCAATGCCATCAGGCAGAGATGTATACAATTTCTGCAGAAGGCTTTGAAAAATCATATGGTATTAGGTGCAGTTGTATAATCCATATATAAAAAAGGGGGCAAATATGTGGAACCAATAATAGAGGTTATCATCATAGATATGGACAATTCATAAAAGTATAAATAATAATTGGCCAGTAGTATAAACATGTGTAGCCCAAATAGTAAAAAATGCAAATGATAATGTAATGGTGCCTCTTGGTACAGATGAGAAAATAAATAACTTTGACTTCTCTGATGATGATTTGATCATAAATATCAGTAACTCTACTTCTAGCCTCCCTTTGATTAGAATTTAAGATTGTAAGAAAATAAATTTCAAAAAATTACTACAAGGACATTTATCACAAGGTAGTTTATGAAAGCACTACACTGGACATCTACTCGATGTCCCATTGAATTGCTGGGAATTGTTGAAATAAATTATAGCCCACTCCATTTAATAAAATACTATAATGCCATTCAAAATTACAGCCTGAAATTCTATTTATGATGTCAGTAAATTCAAGATCCTCAGTCCGTTTTGTGAAATAACACCCCTGAATCAATGAGTTTACCCATTATATTACCTGTGCTTGTTTCTAATTATTCAAATAATGGATAACTTCTTCTTTGAACAAGTTTGCATTTTTAAAATTATTTGACAATGAACAGACAGTGCATAGGATTAAAATATTTTTTAAAAATTGGGTCTAATGCAAGTGCATAAATTTTAGTAGATGTTGCCTTCAAAAGACACAACATTTTGTCTCTGTGTTCAAATCTAAAGAAAAGACAAGTTAAAAACAGTAATCAAAGCTGGCTACTCTGGATAACCCCTTCCAGAACTTTGTCAAGTGAAGCATTTTTAGACATTTCAGACACACACACTGTGCACCATTCACTTGCTCTCTGTCAGAGTCTTCTGTGTCCTATAATTTTAAACTCTAAAAATACTCAGTGGTGAAATATTGATTTTCTCTCTAATTTTGCTCAGACTTTAGTTGGATGCCTGGTAAGGATTTCATTCTGAGATCAGTACTTAACCCTGCACTTTGTTCTTTAGTAAAGAAACACATTGTATCTTTATTCTTCCACCTCAGGTAGTCTATGTCTTTTTCTTGGCATTCGTATTGTCACTGTGCATCAAAAGCAGGAATCTTATTTTACTTTAAAATCAGCTAATGATAAAATATCCAAGGTGTTTACAGATTTTCTAAGAAAACAAGCACATATTAGCTATAAGGTAGAAATCATATTTATTATTTATTTATTCATAGGTAAATTGCCATGAACTAAACTAAGCAATGTTTAAAAATGTGTAAAAATTCATCTGAATATTAGTTATAATGAGTAACTAAATTACGATCTCCCTGAGGCCCAGAGATGTTATTTGCTCATTTTAAAAATTTATACATTTTATTTAGTATGTAGCTGGTACATTATGGAAGAGAATGGAAAGATCAAGGAACACACACAAACATATGTAAGAATTTAATTCATCATTTTTAAAGCTAATTTATTTTTAACTATTTTATATATATGTTTTCTCAATAAATATTTACCAAACAGCTATTGTATCCCAGGTATTGTTCTGTTTACTAGGATTATAAAATTGAGCAAAGTTGACAACCTTTTTAAATTTATTGATCTTCCATTTTAATGGAAGGATATAGAATAAATTCAATACTTTCAATCACTGGAAAGAGTGATCGATGAATAAATGAAATTTAGATAAATTAAACCCAGTACAAATGAGGCAGGAGTATATTCTGTAGGAGGCCCTGAAAAGTCATACGGCATTGAATGGCACAGTTTAGGGAAAAATAAGTTTGGGATGGATTAAAACTTTAAACATTTTACAGAATCCTTGGTTTAATAAATTTGACTAGAGATTAGATTAGAATAAATCCCTATTTTCTTTGGAAGACTTCCAATATAGCATGAAAGCTATATATTTTAATAAGAAAAAGGCTAAAAGTACCAGTTTTATGGCAGGAGGAAGATTGCAACACACCAGTTGTAAGACGATGCCTGCCTGGGTTAGTATTCCACTGATAGTTTTCTTTATCCTCATTGAATTTTTGGCTCTGTACATTTATATCTGGGTAATCAAGAAGTATAAAAGTACCACATACACCCCACTCCTTTCTGCCAGTGACACACTAAGGCTTCTTCTGGATCAAGACATTTCTTGATAGCCCAAATATTGTGGTGATTCCACATTTGTATCTATAAACTTTCTTTGTTTTTTTTTTGAGATGGAGTCTTGCTCTGTTGCCCAGGCTGGAATGCAATGGTGCAATCTCAGCTCACTGCAACCTCCAGCCTCCCAGGTTCAAGCGATTCTCCCACCTTAGCCTCCTGAGTAGCTGGGATTACAGGCACCTACCATCATGCTTGGCTAATTTTTTTGTATTTTTGTAGAGACGGCGTTTCACCATGTTGACCAGGCTGGTCTTGAACTCCTGACCTCAGCTTATCCACTCGCCTTGGCATCCCAAAGTGCTGGGATTACAGGCATAAGCCACTGTGCCCGGTCTGTACCTATAAACTTTCTATGATTTCTTCTTTGCTCTGAATTTATATACTGTATATTAGAGATAAATTGAGTTTTTGTTGTCATACATACACTGATGTTGTGTCACTTATGGGTATTTAGGGAAAATTAGGGGAAATTAATATCTAAATAGGTATTCTACTCTTAAAATTAACTACAAATATTTTACCTCATATGACAATAGTAATTTCCCTGTTTCATAAATTATTAAATTTGAAATTATATTAATTCATTTTCTTTAAGTATTATGTTTCCATTTCTATTAATTTAGGTGAGTCTATAGATCTTATATAAAACTGAAAACAATACTAGAGGAGAAATTAGAAATTTCTAAGAACTTTGTAACATAATATTACAGTGATGAACAAATTTTAAATTGGTATAAATATTAGTTTAACTTAGCTAGAATTTCAAAGACATAAAAGTCTATGCAAATAGTTAAAATTGAATATAAGATGCAAAAAAGGAAAATATCCAAAACAGTATGGTATTTAATTTTTATCACTAAACGGTGAGAGAATTGGTGAAATGAGCACATTATTTGTAGGCTAAAATAGAGGAGTGTTAGAAACCCATTGTCCTATTGTTTTCTAAAGTAAATACCTAATATTTTAGAAAGATTTTATACAACTTATTCAGAAGACAACTACTATAAAAATCCATTTAAAAATTCCAGTAATATAGAATATTATTCATACTCATTTTCAAGGAAGAATAAAATCCTCCTTGCTCTATTTGTAGATATTTTATACATTTCAATATAAATTATTTGGCAATATATAAGTCTAAATATGTCTTTTACTGAACATATTTTTCAAATACAGATTTTAAATAATAACAACCTATAAATTACAATTATGTTTGCTTTTTATTTTTTTGCTGTGTCTTTGTATGTGTGTGTGTGTGGGAGAGGGAGAGACCCAATATCAGAATTTTAAAAATTCCCTGTATTACTACATTACTTTTATTTTTTTTAATTATACTTTAAGTTATAGGGTACATGTGCACAACGTGCAGGTTTGTTACATATGTATAATGTGCCATGTTGGTGTGCTGCACCCATTAACTCGTCCTTTACATTAGGTATATCTCCTAATGCTTTCCCTCCCCCTTCCCCCACCCCACAACAGGCCCCGGTGTGCGATGTTCCCCTTCCTGTGTCCAGGTGTTCTCATTGTTCAATTCTCACCTATGAGTGAGAACATGCAGTGTTTGGTTTTTTGTCCTTGCGATAGTTTGCTGAGAATGATGGTTTCCAGCTTCATCCATGTCCCTACAAAGGACATGAACTCATTTTTTATGGCTGCATGGTATTTGTGGTTTTTCAAGTTATCATTTGATTATTTCTAATTGTGCTGTTCAAATCTATATTTTCCTGTTTTTTTCTCTCCTATTTGTCCTATCAGATAGAGAGAAGTATATTAACATTTCTAAATAAGTATTTAGATGTATCATTAATATTCTTTCTGTCAATTTTTTGCTTTATGTATTTTTAGCTGGTGTGATTAAATTTATACAAATTTATAACATACTCTCTTCCTGTTGAATTGACTGTTTAAACATTATAAAATATTCCTCTTAAATGCATTATCTTTATGTAGAAAGTCTATATATGTTTTTGAAATCCCCTTGTTGAAATATAATTATCTATCCTCATGTTGTGTGTAGGCTATGGTTTACCCACATTATACACAATATGTGTGGCACAGAGTAGAGTACATATTGGGGAGTTGTTGGTCAAAGGGTACAAAGGTGCAGAGAAAAAGGAAGAATAAGTTTTGAGCTCTATTACACAGCACAGTGACTATAGTCAATAATAATGTATTGTATATTTCAAAATAACTCAGACAGTAAATTTTAAAATCTCCCCATAAAAAAATATTAAGTGTGGTAATGGATATGCTAATTAACTTTAATCATTCCACATTGTATAGATATATCAAAACATCACATTCTATGCCATAATTGAATGTAATTATGATTTGTCAATTAAAATAATATTAGTAAACATAGACTTTATGTAAAATGTTCTCATTTTTCTTCCAAATGATGAGATTTCTTTGTAGCTGTATATCATGCATGCTTTGATATGGGTCAATACTTATTATAAAAGAGTCTGGAAAAGGACTTGACAGCCTTAGTTTGGTAATGATGAAAGGATTTATTTTTATTCTAAGGTATTAGAGAAGTGGATATAGAGTGAAGTAAGTAGAGGCTTTAAGGAAAAGGGGTGAGAAGCCCAACCATTCTTTTTTCCATTAGCAGTGTACTTTGGAGGCATGAGCTATTATCTTCACGGATAACTGTGGGAAGAGAGTAAGCAGCTGGAGTTGACAGAAGAGGTAGAATTAAAGGCAGATCACAGACTTGCTGAATCAAGGACTTGCTTATAAGTCAGGAGCGAACTGTAGAATACAGATTTTCAGGAAGTTCTGGGACAGGGTTGCTCTTTTTCTCTCCAACACCTATTCAGTTCAGTTTAGAAAACTGAACTTACCACCAACCATGTTCTAAATGTCCCTAGGTGCTGAGATTCAAAGACAAATAGATGTGGTTGCAAATCTTCAGATATTTGTCATCTAGTGAACAAAACACAAATAAATATTTTGAAACAAAGTAAAAGAATATGAGGACTCAGACAATTAGACACCAACAAATACCTGTACACAATCAACTTGTAATGTAAAACAGGGGTCGGTTAAAAAGGGAGAGAGTAAATAGAGGGGTGAATAGTAACAACTAAGTAAACACTTGTTTATTGAGTCTTAAAAATGACAGAGGAGGCTTGCGGAAATATCAGTCCAAGGATATAAAATCTCAGTTAGAAAGGAGAAATAAGTTCAAGAGATCTATCGTACAATACAGTGACCATAGTTAATAACAGTGTATTATATACTTTAAAATTGTAAAGACAGTAAAATTTACACGTCCTCACCACAAATAAATAAGTACGTGAGGCATTGCATATGTTAATTAGCTTTTTTAGCCATTCCACAGTGTATGCATATGTCAAAACATGTTGTGCACAATAAATATACAAAATTTTTGTCAATTATAAAATAAATTTAATAAAAAATAAGTTAAAAAAGAAAACTATTTTTTCCAAATGTCCCATTTACACATGCCGGTCAGAATATTAGTAAAATTTCAGGCATTATATTTGAAAAATTTATTTGCATAATAATATAGTAAGAATTTTTTGTAGATTCCAGGATATTTTATGCACTACAGCCTCCTGAAGTTTGTTAACTCCTCTGCCTCAAATCAGTAATTTAGTGTCTTGTGGCAGGCACTTATTTGCACAAGGTTGCACTAGATAAAATTCTATGACCCTTCCATCTTTGTAGGTAGTATTTTCATGAGAGATGGTGTATAGCAAGCACCTTCCTATTTATAGAAGGAAAACTAGATCTTTTAGATATCTAATGCTAATGGAGAAAAATTCCACTGAGCTAAATATATTGGAAATTCAGCCCTGACAGCGGAACACGTAAATGAAATCCAGTCTTGCAGCTTGAGTCACAATTTAAGGTTCTGCTTGGGGTTGAGAGAGGCCTTGAAGTCATCACCTTAAAGACCACCTCCCTTGCTCCTAGATGCTTCTACATGTACTGGGAACATGTGCTCCAGCATGGATGATTTATAGGGGATGATGATACACTTTGCATGTGCTGTAAATGCCATGAAATTATATCAGGAAATTCAAAGAGCAATGAATTTAGAAAAAAATTAAGTACGTGGAGGATTTTAGAAATCCTAGAAGTTAATAATAGTACAGTTCCATTGGGAATGTTACAAAATTGAAGGGCCTAAATATAACTTTTTGAGCAACTGCTCAAAAATCTGACTTTTAAAAATTGTCAGAGAACAGAGAACTGGAACAGGAATCATCTGATGATACATATGTCAAAAGAATTAGAGTTGTGTTGTGTAATTTTCCCTTTGGATTAAATGTCATACAGGTTTTAGTCTTGATTTTCTATGTAAGTGTATACAGCTCATTTTTATGCCTAAATAACAAGGGAACAGCTCAAATTCATGTTCTGCTATTGAATTAAACATGATAATAGATGGACCTTTTATTGCAACTTACTTATAATAACCCATGTTAATTGAATACATACATATTATGTGCAAAGCACTGAAGGAACTAAATAGATGAGAAGTAACAGGATCTACTCTTAAGAAATTTTAATCTGGTAGGAGACAGGAGGGAAACATTCAAGAAAAGATGGTGCACATTCCAAGTAGTAAAATATAGGCCATGAATGAGTGATAAAATCATGCTAGAGTATCTAGAAACCACAGCATTTCCAGCACAGTTAGTCAGGGGGCTTTTACCAGAGGTCATAAAGGCAATTATATTTGAGCTTCCTCCTGAAAAATAGGTAAGATTTGAATAGATGTAAATTTGTGGAATACTTTTTCATAGAGGTGTACTATTATTAGTAAATACGTAGATAGAAAAACACAGTTAAGTAGACTGGGTAGTCTACAGATGACATTTCATGAAAGACAGTTATGGGAAAAACTGTTAAGGGGGGTTGGGACCCTCTTTGTAGTGGGCACTGAAACCTGTGCCAAGAATGTAGATTCTAATCATCATAAAAATTGTCTTTCGTTATAATCAGTAAAGGAGTTTTATGATTGAAACAGTGCTCTAATAGTTCTAGAAAGAATACAGAGAACAGCAACAAAGCAAAAAGTCTAGAAAGATGCTGTTATAAGTGCCCAGGCATCACATCTCAAGGCAAGGGAAATGGGGGCAAGAAATTAGTTAGATCTCTTTGTACAAAAAATGAATAGAATTTAGTGAGTGATTAGAATCTGTAGGCCTTAGGAACAATAAGAAGAAAAGTAATAGGTCCATGAAATAAAAATATGTACTTCTAGGGAGAAAAAATGGAATGAGTTATACAAGGAGAAATTCCCAGCATGTTGGTTCTTATAGGAAAAAGAATTTTAGAGCTGAGTCATTAGAGCTAACATTTTAAATACTGTTTAAAGTTTAAGATTAAGCTAAGACTTGAAACATTAATACAACTGTGAACGTGGAAGCCAAGAAGATGAACAGGATTCGTATGGAGATTATCCAGGATGAGAAGGGTGATATAGCCAAATCCCTGCTCAGGGTACATCCACAATTAGTCCTATCATGAATCCGGTAAAGGATGCAGGAATGAGTTTTCAGATAGTTGAAAGGGGACAAAGGGTGATAGAATATGACTAAGTGGAATAAAATTTTAAAAAGAAAGCCCGTTGTTATATAAGGTAAAACAGAGAGATGGAAAAGAATAAAGATTGGTAAGCAGCCATTCTAATAACATTTGTAAGGTACCTAGTGGATTTTTAAAGTGCAGGTTTCAAAAAGTGAAAAATTCGTGGGAGTACTAATATAAGGAAGGCATGTCAGGTTATCAGTTTTTGATTCTTCTCCATTCACTTATTCACAACATATTTTTGGAACACCTCTAATGAGTTCTAGGTGTTGGGAATATAGTAGTGGGAAAAACAAATTCCTTCTCTCATGATCCTTACATTCCAGTGGGAGGAAACTGTTAATTAACTAATATATGTATCAGTTGCTGATAAGTTAAAGAAGAAAAATGAAGGGTGGGAATAGCTGGAGATTCATAGTTTCCCAACTTCATAAAAGAGGCTTTCTCTTCACTCATGTACCAGTGTTCTACCTTTAAGTCAGACACATTCATAACTACAGATTAATTTTATGATTTAAGAAGGTGGCAAAATGTCATTGGAGAATTGAAAAAGTCACTCCCTGGTCTTGCTCTCCCTGTAGAACACAATCCTTAGAAAGTATGAGACACCATTCATGTTGTTTTTACGTGATAGGAATAGTGCTTTCTGCAAAAACTTAACAGCTTTGCAGACTCCATGGGTAAAAAAGAAATAAAACTGAGATAATAAAGTGATAGTTCCAAGATATCGTTCTCCACGTGTCTGTCTTAAACAGATCTGGAAGAAGACCAAGTTATGATATTTTAAGGAATTGGTTGCCTTAAATGTGTTAAGGGCCTTATTAACACAGTATATGTGTGCATGTGCCTACTACTGACATGATTTGAGCATCTTTTCACCTAAACTCAGTGAAATGAGCAAATAAAATGTGAAATCATCTATAATAATGCATGGTTTCATGTTGGAAGAGTTACAACCTAAAGTGTGTACATATAAAAATGCATAGGCAAGTTTTGATTTAATTTAACACTTTTGCAAAGTCATATTGTTTAATCGAATAAGGAAATCAGGCTATAAGCAGGGCAGAAATCAATGCTAAGCATTGGGGAGAAGGCTTCCCTTTCACTATCCCTATGACCCTTTCACTGTTTTTCTTAAAATGAAAATGTCTGGAAATGTAGGAAATTTCACTCTTCCCCAAACTCACAGTAATTAAAATTGCCTTATGCGTCTGTTTAGGGAGGATGTGTGATGATATTCTGCCTTTATTTAAAACCATCTTTGGTATTAAATGTTATCTTACCTAAAAAGTAATATAGCAGAATGACTTTTATTATAGATGGTAATTTATGAAAAATGTAGCCAACGGAATTGATGTCAAACTTTTATCCACAAGTGCTATTTACTTTAGTATTGCTCACTATTTACCAAGGTTTGTTACAGCAGTAGTCACTATCTCAGTTGGCATTCGGCCTGTTTATATTTTTTAAAGTGGCATTGTGTTTTATTCTCATGCAACGTTGGAGCTAATTACAGCGGCTTACTCTTCTATTTCAACCCTCAATGCTCCCAGTTTTCTCTGGGTTTTGCTTTCACCCGCGGTCATAATATTTTTTCCATTTTGTGTTTGATCCTCTTTCATATACAGCCAGGAAAGGAGCATCCAACGCCACAAAGAATGAAAAGGCTTTTAGAACTAATTTTCATTTTCTGTGCAATGCCCATGGCGATCTCTGAGTGTGTGATGTGCCACCATCAGGTTTTGATTATGCAATTGAAATGCAAAAAGGTTAAAAGCTCAGCTTTATTGGCCTTATCAGCAGTTTGCACTCTCCCAAAAGCTCTGTTAGAACAAATACTTGATCACTTTTGCTCAAAGAATACTACAAGTTTTAAGAAGAGGAAGCTCATAGATGATGCTCAGAGAGAAATGGGTGTTTTGAAATTTTATACTATGTTTTCTCACGTCAATTTTATTAAGTTTTATATCAAAAATTGTTTTCGAATGTGATTGAAGTTTCAAAAGTGACCAAATATATCTTATTTCTTGCTTTGCTGGCAAAGACTTGGAAGAATAGAGCTTTATAACAATATTCTACACAGAATAAAATACAGTGAAATACTGGCTGTTCATATTTCTACACCATCAAGTCTTCCACTTTGATTAAGTAGTTTTGAACTGGAGTGGATGCTGTACTATTGCAAAGAGCACAACAATCTGACTTGCCTCAGGAAAAAACAAAAAATCTGAGTGTGTGTGTGTGTGTGTGTGTGCGTGCGTGTGTGTCAATAATTCTAGGCTGGTCAGGACGAGACTTCAATAAGCATGCGGAATCAGAGAAATTCCAGCTAGATTATACCAGTCTTGAGGTCGCATCTTTGAGAGTTGGCTGGCACTATCGTATGAGTTGTACTGTGTGGAATACGACTTGCTGTATTTTCTCTCCCTCCACTGATTCAGATATTGTAGGGGCTTGTAGTAGGAGATAAAAGGAAAAATCCTGGACTATAAGAAACAAAAAATAGTTTTATTTTTTAGTTTTTAGGCTCTGATGTTCACATTAAAAATGATTTTGTGCTCATTTTAGAAATAGGAGAGTATTGTCTCACTTATATTTATATAAAATATCATGCCCAACTTTGTGTCTTCAAAGAACCCATATCACGTTTGCATTGGCTAGATTAAGCACTTCTGAAAGGATAGCGATCACGTTAACCTCCCATGAAGCATAAATTTAAATCCCTGAATTCATTGAGCAATGTTGACCTCACTACATTACATTCTCCTCATGAAAATGAGATCTATATGTGACAATGTACTAGTACCAAAGAAATCTGAGAGAAAACATGAACTTCAGATTCCTTACAGAATCAGAGATCAAAAGATCTGTTCCATTAAACTTTAAACCCAAGAAATTCATCTGTCTGCCCCAGTGCCTAGTGTCAATCAATGACTCAGCTTTAGCTGGATTATGGTTAAGCCTGAATGGTCATGCAAGAGAGAATGTCAGACAACCAGTCTCCAAAGAGATTGCTATTCTAAGATTCAACGTGAAAGAGAAATATGCTTAGGTTTTAGCTATATAGCAAAGAACTCTTACTCGCCTTTAATGATACAGGAAAAGAACTGTATATCAAATTTGCCATACTCAATCCTAATGAAACACACAGTGTATTCATTAGTAATGTGACACAAATCAATAGATATTTTATTTCCTGTATTTATTTCTAGAGGTTTGGGGACCTTCCCTCTTCGCCATTTGCTGAACATAATCTGACCCAAAATTCCTACTGGCTATGATATTAAGCAAACTGGTGAGAAACTAGTCTTATTTTATATAATTATAAACAGTTTATTTAAAAATTCCAACTCATTGGGATAAAAAGAGGAAATAGTTTTTTTCTAGTAACTTTTTACCACTGCCTCTCATTGAATTCCCCTTTCCCACTTAGTCAATTTCTTTGCAAAAACATAGTCAACTCCTGTAATTTTTCCATTACATCACTTGTAAGAAGTCTTATTCTTGTTATTAAAACCAAGTCCTACTCATTATAAAAATTCATTATCGTAGGTTCCAGTTTTATAGTTTACTTTAAAAATGCAGGATCAGTATGTCAAGTCAAAGATCATGTTTGTAAATAGTGTCTTATAACCCATTGTTTTAAAATTATGACAATGTAACACTGATCGCCTAAACAAACACACAACTAAAAAGAAAATAAATAAAAACTCTACACTTTAACTTCATGCCCCCACTTTTAAACTTTTTCTTATTTCGATTTATGTCTTATTGCACTGTCTATGTCTTGAAAAGTAATTGTAGTTATTATTTTTGATCGGTTCATCTTTTAGTCTTTCTACTCAAGATAGGAGTAGCTAACACACTACAGTTACAGCATTATAATATTCTGAGTTTTTCTGTGTACTATTACCAGTGAGTTTTGTATCTTCAGCTGGTTTCTTACTACTCATTAATATCCTTTTCTTTCAGATTAAAAAACTCCCTGTAAGCGTTTCTTATAGGACTGGTCTGGTATTAATGAAATCTCAAGATTTTGTTTGTCTGGGAAAGTCTTTATTTCTCCTGCATGTTTGAAGGATATTTTTGCTGGACATAACATTCTAAGATAATAGTTTTTTTCCTTCAGCACTTTAAATATGACATGCCACTCTCTCCTGTCCTGTAAGGTTTCCACTGAAAAGTCTGCTTCCAGGAACACTGGAACTTCATGGTATGTTATTTATTTATTTTCTCTTGCTGCCTTTAGGATCATTTCTTTATCCTTGAACTTTGGGGGTTTATTAAATGCCTTGAGGTAGTCTTACTTGGGTTAAACCTGCTTGGTGTTCTGTAACCTTCTTGTACTTGAATATGGATAACTTTCTCTAGGTTTGAGAAGTTTTCTGTTATTATCCCTTTGAATAAACTTTGTACCCCAATCTCTCTATTTCCTCTTTAAGGCCAATAACTCTTAGATTTACCCTTTGAAGCTATTTTTTACTACTTGTAGGTATGCTTTATTCTTTTTTTCTTTTGTCTCCTCTATGTATTTTCAAATAGCCTGTCTTCAAGCTCTCTAATTCCTTATTCTGCTTGATCGAGTCTGGTATTAAGAAACTCTAATGCGTTCTTCAGTATGTCAAGTGCATTTTTCAGCTCCAGAATTTCTATTTGATTCTTTTAAATTATGTCAATCTCTTCATTAAATTTACCTGATAGGATTCTAAATGTTTTCTCTGTGTTTTCTTTAATTTCATTGAGTTTCCTCAAAACAGCTGTTTTGAATTATCTGTCTGAAAGGTTCCATATTTCTGTCTCTCCAGGATTGGTCCCTGATACCTTATTTAGTTCATCTGGTGAGGTCGATTTTTTTCCTGGATGATCCTGATGATTGTGGATGTTCATCAGTGTCTGAGCGTTGGAGTGTTAGGTATTTATTATAGTGTTCACAGAGTGGGCTTGTTTGTACCTGTCCTTCTTGGGAAGTCTTTCCAGGTATTTGAGAGAACTTGGGTGCTGTGACCTAAGTTTTTGGTCACTGAATCCATAGCCATATCTGTCCAGTAACACTGTGGCTTTTGCTGACTCACAGAGGTAATACATCAGTGGTCTTGGATAAGTTCCAGAAGAATTCTCTGGATGACCTGGCAGAGACTCTTGTCCTCTTCCCTTACTTTCTCCCAAACACATGGAATTTCTCTTTCTATGCTGAGCTGCCTGGAACCAGGAGCTGGGTGACAAAAGTACCCCTGTGGCCATCATCACTGGTTCTACACTGGGTAAGACTTGAAGCCAGCATAGCACAGGATCTCACCAAGTAGTCACTGCCTGGTTACTGCCTACATTTGCTCCAGGTCCTAGGGCTCTATAACTGGCAGGTGGCAAAGCCAGAAAAGCTTGTGCTCTTCCTTTTAGGGTGTTGAATTCCCTTGACCCTGGATTCATCCAGAGATGCCCTCCAGGAGTCAGGGCCTGGAGTCAGAAACCTCAAGAATTCACCTGGTGCTGTATTCTACTGCAGCTCAGCTGGCAACCAAGCCACAAGCCAAAGTCCTTCCCAATCTTCCCTGTCTTTTCCACAAGCAGAGGCGTCTCCTCCTCATGCCACTACCTCCCCTGGCCAATGGCAAGAACTGCCTGGCTACCTCTGATGTTCAATCAAGGCCCATGGACCCTTCAGTCAGACCCTTCAGTGAACTCATGGTGCGTGCTCCCAGGCCCTGGTCTCACCCTTCAGGGCAGTGGGCTCCCCTCTGGCCCAGGACAGGTTCAGAAATGCCATTCAAGAGCCATGGCCTGGAATCAGGGATCCCAAGCGCCTGCTTGGTGCCCTACCCCACTGTGGCCAAGCTGGTACTTAAGCTGTAAGACAAAGTCCCCTTTATTTTTTTTCTCAGGCAAAGGGAGTGTTTTCCCATAGCCATCACAGCCAGGAATCTTCTCGATCATACCTGAAGCCATCACATCTCTTAGTCTCACCCAAGGCTCATGACAAGTACTGCCTTGGTACTGCTGCTGGTTATTCAGGGCCCAAGGGCTCTTTAGTCAGCAGGTGATAAATCCTGACAAGACTAGATCCTTCCCTTTAAGGCACCAGTTTCCCTTCTGGCCCAGGGCGTATCTAATAATGTCATCCGGGATCTAGGGCCTGGATTGGGGGCCTCCTTCAGGACTCTGCCTCATGCCGTATCCTACTATGGCTGAACTGATATCCAAGTTGCAAGACAAAGTTCTCTTTACTCTCCCTTCTCCGCTCATCAAACAGAAAGAAGCAGTCTCTCTCAGGGGTGTGAGATGTGCTGCCTGGGGTTGGGGGAGGGGTGGCACAAGCATTCTCTTGGTCACTCCAGCTGGTATCTCACTAGATTGTGTGTGCCCTAAGTCCACTGGCTTCAAACCCAGTGCAGCACGAGGACTTGCCCAGGAATTGCAGTCCCTGTGGCCTAGACTGCCTTTCAGATTTACTCAGAACACCAGAGCACTTTAGCCCACACTGACGAGGCTTACTGGAGCTCAGGTTCTAACCACTGGGTTGGGCAATTCCCCACTGGTGAGGGCTCATCTAAATGCTGTCTCCATGGGTATCATCTGAGTTCTGTCTCATGTTGCTTTCCACTGTGACAGGGAAGCAGTGAGTTCTAATGCAAAGTCCCACAATCACTATGCTCTCCCTCCCCCGAGCACACAGATTCCCTCCCTGTGCGATGTGGCTACTGCCAGGGCATGGTGGAGGAGTGCTGTAGGCATTTCTAGACTGTCTCTCCCACCCTCTTCAGTGCCTCTTTCAGTGATATGAAGTTAAAACCAGGTACTGTGAGTGCTCATCTGATTTTTGGTTCTTATGAAGGTGCTTTTTTTGTGTGGATAGCTGTTAAATTTGGTGTTCCTACGTGTAGGATGATTGGTGAAGAGTTCTATTCACCCATCTTCCTCCTCTGACGTTCATGTTTACCGGTGTCATTTGGGGAATTGATCATGTGACACAAATTGCAAAGTACAAAAAAAATGACAACTGAATTAAAAAATTGAATCTTAACATGAAATGAATACAATAGTTTAAGTTCATATACATTCTGTTGGTTACTTGCTATTTGGTTTTTCACATGTCTATCGGAAGAAAAATTTAATTTGGAGGATACACTCACTAAGATTACCTTTCATTAGAGGAGAAATTTCAAGATTTGTGACTCCTATAGCGATAGTTACATATTAAATCCTTCAAATCTATTTAAATTTCTTTCTTAAGCAGAGTGTGGGGAGAGAGGAAAATATATGTATTGTATTAGGTAGTTTATTTTAAAAGATGAGGTTTACTTTGCTCCCAGTTCTGCGGGCTGTACAGAAAGCATAGTGGCTTCTGCTTCTGGGGAGACTTCAGGATGCTTCCAGTCATGGCAGAAGGCAAAGGGGGCGCAAGACTTCTCACATGGCTGGAGCAAGAGCAAGAGAGAAGCAGCAGGGGAGGTATCACACTTTTAAACAACAAGATCTCACGAGAACTTACTCATTATTGCGAGGACAGCTTCAAGGGGATGGTGCTAAGTCATTCAGGAGAAATCTACCTTTATGATCCAATCACACCCACCAGGTCCCACTTCCAACACTGCGGATTACAATTGAACATAAGCTTTGGGTGGGGACACACATCCAAACCTCGTTTTTTTATATATCCCCATCTATCTATCTATATATACATACACACACACACACACACACACACATATATGTATGTATTATAATATACACATGTATATACGTGTATATACACATATATACATGTATATACACATATATACACATATATACACGTCTATATATGTGTATATATTATAATACATACATATATATGCTTTCTGTACAGCCCGCAGAACTGGGAGCAAAGTAAACCTCATCTTTTAAAATAAACTACCTAATACAATACATATATATTCCACTCTCCCCACACTCTGCTTAAGAAAGAAATTTAAATAGATTTGAAGGATGTAATATGTAACTATTGCTATACGAGTCACAAATCTTGAAATTTCTCCTCTAATGAAAGGTAATCTTAGCGTATCCTACAAATTAAATTTTTCTTCTGATAGACGTGTGAAAAGCCAAATAGCAAGTAACCAACAGAATGTATATGAACTTAAAGTATATATATAATAATATACACGTATATGTATATATAATATATACATATATGTGTATGTATAATATATACATATATGTATATATAATGTATATATGTATATATTATATATACATACATATGTGTATATATAATATATACATATGTATGTATATATAATGAATATGTATATATAATATATTATGTATATTGTATATATGTATATATAATGTATTATGTATATATAATTGTATTATATGTATATAATGTATTATGTATATATAATTGTATTATATGTATATAATGTATATAGAATTGTATTATGTATATATAATGTATATATGTAATATATACGTATATACATATATAATGTATATATGTAATATATACGTATATACATATATAATGTATATATGTAATATATACGTATATACATATATAATGTATATATGTAATATATACGTATATACATATATAATGTATATATGTAATATATACGTATATACATATATAATGTATATATGTAATATATACGTATATACATATATAATGTATATATGTAATATATACGTATATACATATATAATGTATATATGTATATATTGTATATATGTATATATTATATATACATATATACATTATATATGATGTATATATGTATATATGTGTATACATAATTTATATATGTATATATAATATATATGTATATATTATATATACGTATATATACATATATGTATATATTATATGTACACATATATAATATGTATATATTATATATACGTATATGTATATATTATATATACGTATATGTATATATTATATATACGTATATGTATATATTATATATACGTATATGTATATATTATATATACGTATATGTATATATTATATATACGTATATGTAATATATACATATACGTATATATACGTATATGTAATATATTACATATACGTATATATGTACGTATATATAATATATACATATATATATATAATGTATTTTGTATTTCTAGTAGAGATGGGGTTTTGTTATATTGGACAGGCTGGTCTCAAATTCCCGACCTCAAGTGATGTGCCCACCTCAGCCTCCCAGAATGCTGGAATTACAGGCTTGAGGCACTGTGCCCAACCTAAAGTTCTAAATAATATATATTAGAGAATATTATATGTAACACACATATATCTATTATATTCATATGTATATATTATATATACATACATGTATATATAATATATACATATTATAGATATACATATATACATATAGATATACATATATACATATTATAGATATACATATATACATATAGACATACATATATATGTATATCTATTATATATACATATATGTATATCTATTATACAGATATATGTATATCTATTATATACATATATGTATACCTATTATATATACACATAGATGTATATCTATTATATATACACATAGATGTATATCTATTATATATACACATAGATGTGTATCTATTATATATACACATAGATGTGTATCTATTATATATACACATACATTATATATTATATACATATATACATATATGTATATATAATATATACATATATAATATATACATATATACATATATACATATATAATATATATACATATATAATATGTATATATTATATATATGTATATATTATATATACATATATAATATATGCATATATAATACATATATATAATATATACATATTATATATACGTATATATGTATATATACATATATACGTATATATGTATATATACATATATACGTATATATGTATGTATACATATATGTATATATGTATATATACGTATATGTATATATACATATATACATATATGTATATATACATATATATACATATATACATATATATACATATATACATATATGTATATATACATATATATACATATATACATATATGTATACATACATATATATACATATATACATATATGTATACATACATATATATACATATATACATATATGTATACATACATATATATACATATATACATATATGTATATATACATATATATACATATATACATATATGTATATATACATATATATACATATATACATATATGTATATATACGTATATATACATATATACATATATGTATATATACGTATATATACATATATACATATATGTATATATACGTATATATACATATATAATATACATATTATATACATATTATATATATTATATATTATATATTATATATATTATATATATTATATATAATACATATATACATATATACATATATATTATATATATATAATATGTATATTATATATAATATATATTATATATACATGTATAATATATGTATATATAATACATATATACATATATACATATATATTATATATACATATATAATATATACATATTGTATATGTATATATATTATATATGTATATATGTATATATTATATATGTATATATTATATATACATTATATATACATATATGTATATATGTATATGATATATAATGTATGTGTATATATAATAGATATACATCTATGTGTATCTATAATAGATATACATCTATGTGTATCTATAATAGATATACATCTATGTGTATATATAATAGATATACATCTATGTGTATATATAATAGATATACATCTATGTGTATATATAATAAATAGATATACATCTATCTGTATAATAGATATACATATATGTATATATAATAGATATACATATATATGTATGTCTATATGTATATATGTATATCTATAATATGTATATATGTATATCTATAATATGTATATATTATATATACATGTATGTATATCTATAATATGTATATATTATATATACATGTATGTATATCTATAATATGTATATATTATATATACATGTATGTATATCTATAATATGTATATATTATATATACATGTATGTATATCTATAATATGTATATATTATAGATATACATATATGTATATCTATAATATGTATATATTATATATATACGTATATGTATATATAATATATATATTATATATACATATACGTATATATATAATATATATATTATATATACATATATGTATATCTGTAATATGTATATATTATATATACATATATGTATATATAATATATACATATGAATATAATATATGTGTGTTACATATAATATTCTCTAATATATATTTTTTAGAACTTTAGGTTGGGCACAGTGCCTCAAGCCTGTAATTCCAGCATTCTGGGAGGCTGAGGTGGGCACATCACTTGAGGTCGGGAATTTGAGACCAGCCTGTCCAATATAACAAAACCCCATCTCTACTAGAAATACAAAATTTAGCAGGGCGTAGTAACATATGCCTGTAGTCCCAGCTACTCAGGAGACTGAGGCAGGATAATTGCTTGAACCCAGGAGGCAGAGGTTGCGATTAGCCGAGATCAAGCCAGTGCACTCCAGCCTGGGTGACAGAATGAGACTCCATCTCAAAAAAAAAGAAAAGAAATTTAATATATATAATTTTGTAGTAAGTCAATGACACTGAAATGTCAGCCTTTAAGGTGTGACTCGACTTTATTAGAGACCCTTGGTATATCAAAATATTAAACTGTAGAAATATTTCAAAAACTGGGTGACATTTTCCTCTTTTGAAAGGAGAGCAAATAATTATTTTCTAATAGAATACTGGTCAAATATTAACATTTTTATGCAAATTGCAAAAACATCGATGAGCTGAAAAGCATGTTGATCTGAGTTCTGGATCATGGGTTAGAGGAGGAAAATAGATGAAGGATAACTAGAGATCATGGTGAGATTGAAGTGCCATCTGTGTATCTCCACAGCGTCTGTCATTGTGGCAGCTGGGCGTGACAGGGAAATCTGCATGTACACATCCGTAGGACAGCTTTGAGGCTCAGAGTCCTGGTGACCTCAAAGATCCCAGGAATTGAGTGGTTTTATGAATTTCCCTTTTCAGTCTTTGGCTTAGCTTCTAATATAACTCATTAACAAATAGTAATCAAATAATGGTTTTCACTTGGGTGCTTACAACAAAATGACCCTCTCAACTTTATAGCCTCTACTTCAAGACAAAAAGTCCTAAATGTCAAAGTAGAAATATAGCTCCTGTTCACTGCCTTTTTGCATATAAGGAATGAAACTGTGACTGATGTTTATAGCTAAGCCTTTTTATTAAATAACTGTCTTTCTTTGAGCAATGGAATAATTCGAAAGGGAATTTGTGTTCATTAAAGAACATTGCCTGACTTTCTTCCAAACACTCTCGTGTTCTCTTCTAAAGGAAAAGATGTTGCTTGGAAGCTCTGTCATCTTGATCTGATTCAGCATTCTAATTATTTTACTTTAATGGAAGAAACTCTGATAACAAATTCATAAATAAATGCTTATTAAAACAGCTCATTTATCAGTGCCTCTTTATAATCAGTTCAATTGAGTTATGATTTAGGTTGTAATGTCTGCAGCATATTAATTTAGCTATTCAAGTGCAATAATCAGTAATGACTTGTATTTGAATTTTGACCTTCCTTCTAAAGATTTAATACCACTTTCAAAACAGCACACTAATAAGAGTATACGTGAAGTTTATTTGAGCATTGTATTATGAAAAGTATCTGCAATTTGACCCAGTAGTAAGCCAGAATAAAGTATTATAAATATAAGATATAATTATCTAATTATATCTTTGTTTTTGTGGAGTAAGTATGTTGAAAATGGACGCAATAACTGTTATCCCTTTAAAATATAAGGTTTATAAACTTTCTTAAGAACTTATTCTGCATCTATATAAGGTTTTAAATACATGGAAACAAATAAGTTAGTGTACAGAAAAGGGATTGCATTGTCCACTGAGACATAGAGTAGATAAAGAATTGTTTAGCAAGGTAGCTTATTAAGCCGCATTATTCCAAAATTTTTCAGTTTAATCTAGAGTCCTATTTTTCAAAGATTTTCTGCATCTCTCCACAAATTGCATTTTTCAGCCTGATTCTTCATGGCTGCTTTCTAAATGCTCACCATTTTCATAGCAGAAAGCTAGTTATACTAAATTGTTCTAATTATTTGATGTGAATAATATATTATATAAAAGCACTTATTTACACAAGGCCTAGCACATAGCACTTAATATCTTTTAGGATCCCCTTTTCCATCTGTAGACACCGAGATATGGTTCAACACTTTACATGCTTAAGATGCTCTGGGATGTTCATCGAGGAATGCAAAGATGAATGAGGTGTTAATGAGCTTGTGGGAAAATGCACATGAAAAATGCTTAATGAGGGGAGAGACTGTCTTTTCTGTGTGTAACATCAGTACCTAGCCCAGTGCCTGCTCAATATTTAGTGCCGAAAATGTTGATGGAATAAATGATTTCAATTTGGAATAAATAAATAATGTGTACAATGAGTAACATATTGTAAATCTTAAGATAATACATTTTATTTGAAAAAAAGGTGCTGGAAAGGTGCTATTTGTTATGGGTCTTAAAATATTGGTAATCTATGAAAAGGGGAAAAGCGTATTTGAGGCTGAGGAGAGAGTATGAAAAAAAAAAAAAGACCTGTACACTTGGGAATGTTGGTGTAGTTTTGTCTGAGGTGGTTAGATTTGCTGTCACTGAAGCTATGTATGTGTGCAAAGACAGCGTGAAAGATGAATCTGGAATGATATGTTTAAGTTAGTCACTAGAAGGCCTCAAACCACCCGCTTCCCCTAACCCCGGTTCTGTAGATGTTGAGACTGGTGGACCAGGGGTCTGCTCTCTCTGAACCTTACTCCTGATTTCCCTATGAAAGCTGGCTTTGCTAGGTGTCCTGTGATATATTTGGGTTTATTCCTACTTTTGCAAAAGTAGGAACATTGTTTCCAGTTTACGTCCAGTGTCTACAAAAATATGTGGCAGAAAGTATGACTTCAATAAATATTATTTTAATCATTGAGTATTTCCACAATTCCACTAATTCTACATGACATTGTGAACTATTGTACATTTTTAAATGGTAAAAAAGTACTATCTTGCCTTTATTTTATGAAAACAATATTGAGTTGGCCTGAACACGTCTGTTCATCCATTTGCATTTGTGCTCATATACTCATATGCCAGTCACTGTGGATGAACAGAATCTCTATCATCTAAAGCCAATATTTCTTTTTCCTAACTTCCTATCCAAGAACATTATTGCAGAAATACTTCTTTGTATTTCCTACATTATTAATTTTGCCCTTTCTTTGGACTATTTCCATTGGCATGCAAACATGTTATTATTTTTTTCCATCTTAGAAAACATTAAGCACAACTATCTTGACTCTACTTCCTCTGTAACTATTTACCTTTTCTCCATTCCTTTTTTGAGTGAAGCATCTTGAAATTGTTTCCTATACTTACTGCATTCAATCCCACTACTTTGTTAGAAATCCCTTTCAATTAAGCTTTCTCCTTATCACTTCCCCCAAAAACCTTCTGTGAGGTCATCAGGGATAGCCAATTTTCTAAATCCAATGGCTGATTATCAGGTCTCATTTTATGTACACTTTCTGCAGCATTTGATCAAGTTGGCCCCCAGTTTCTTGAAATAATACCTTGAAGACATTATTTCATTTCCTTTAGCTGTGTGGACATCATAATCTTCTGTATCAATTGCTTTCCGAAATCATTTTCTGGCTCTTTCTCCTACTGATATATGACTTTTGGAGAGCTTCAAGGCTCAGTTCTTTTACCAACTTTCTACACTATCAAGACTTGTTTCTTTAGTGATCTTATCCTTTCTCATGGCTTTTTATATCATTCATACATTAATGACTTCCAAATTTATACGGGTAACCAAGGCCTTTTGTCTGACATTCAGACTTGTATGTCTGATGGCCTTTGCAATGTTTCTTTATTGATGTCTAGTTGGCAGTCAAGCATCTTGAGTGAAATATAACCCAAACCGAAAATATGTTGTTCTGATCCTTACAAACTTTCTCATCTCAGTAAAGTCCACTTCTTAGTTCTAGTTGACCAAGTTGAAGGTTTTAGAATCGTTTCTGACTCATTTATTCCTTTCACAATACTCATCTAATCCAGAAACATGTAATGTTGGCTTTTCCTTCAAGAATATTTCTCACCACTCAACTACTGCCCAATCCAAAGTACCCAGTTCTCTAAAACAGATGATTGAAATGACCTCAACATGTGTCTTCCTTCACCCACCTCTGCCTTGCCTTGAGTCTATTTACACCTCCAGCACAAAAGGGAATGTTAAAATTGGAGTCAAATTATATTACTTCTCTGCCAATATCTTCCAATGGGTTTCTGTATTGCTTAGATAAATTGCCAAAATCTCTACACAACCTAGCACCCGTTATTATTCATCTCTATTTTCATCTACTCATCCTCACATTTATTCAGGTCTTCCTACGTTCACTTTTAATTCCTAACACACACTAGTCATGCTCTTACATTAAGTCTTGTCTCAGCCCCCTTCCATCTCTCTTCCCCTTCCTTTCATGACCTTTTTCCACAGCATTTATTATCATCTGAAACACTGTATCTTTTACTCATGTATTGCATTTCTCCTCTCATTGAGTGCGAGCTCCAATATATTTAATTGGATATATTGTGAGCTCATGATATTTAATAGCACTGTTCACTGCTGTGTACCGTTTTTGGCATATAGTAAGTACATATGTAAGAAATATTTAATAAATTGATGATGCAAATGAACATCTTATGCATACTCCAGACCGCAAGTAGAAAGCAATGGGATGACCATGATTGTTTAGGCCAATTGGTATTCCTCTTTTAGGGCTGGGTCTTATTGCCACCTGAACAAAATTAGGATTATTTTAGAAAGGAAGATGGATAGTCATGCAATTGTCAACCAAAAGCAAATATCACTCAGAGAGTGAAGCAAAAAGGTGGCATTTAAAGTACTCAAATGTGTTTTTATTTCAAAAACTACAAGTTAAAATATAAGTAATTTGTTTCTGTGTATATAAAAAAGTTCTTCTGTTTTTGTACTCTATATTTTTTTGTGAATTTTGGATTCTTAGAAAGCAGTAGAAATCTTTGAAATATCAGGAATCCTAATTAAAAATCTAGTGGTCTTATATTATCAAAATCTCTATAGCATCTTGTAAAGACAGAGTTTTTATTGTTATTGTTTTTTCTCTAGACTCCTTTCTTCTCTTCTGTATGCTGATGATGTTGAGAGTTTGTCCGAACTTGTACACTTTCAAGTCAATTTTGCATGACTGTACTAAGAGTCAGAAATAAAAGAGAAAAGATAGACTAGTAATTCAGACAAAAATGCACAATTATATAAGCATTTTTGTTTATTTCATATATTTGTAGTCTCTCAAAGTCCCAAATGGTATGGTAAGGTGAGTAATGCCCCACGAATACACATGTGTGTATAATACACACATTATCTAAAGTCCTGGGCTCTATAGTTACTCGAACACTCAACTTGCTGGAACAATTTATAGCACAAAATGTTAGTTATGCAGGACATTTTATTTGAGTATGTTTCATGTAAATGTATAAAAATGCATCTATACCCAGTACAATAGAAATGGAAAATTCTCATATAAAAAAGATATAAACTAGGTGTTATAGTAGATGCATATGGGGAATATATCCACAAGAGGAACTTCACTCTGGATCAAATAGTATCTACATAGGACATGAACCAGAAGATGTGTGTAACTCACACCTTTAGTTTCCAGATGTTTTAAAATAAGAAAATGATTTGCATTTCCACAAAACAAAAAATAAAACAAATAAAATAAAAAAGAATTCTTTACATTTTCCTGTTTTCAAGAGAGAGATTGACTAACATTACATAGGAAGTATCAATATTCAAATGTCAGTATCTTTTATAACTTGGAATTGAGCCTTTATTGCAAAAGGATTGTGGTGTCATGGAAGAGACAGATCACAAAATTTCCTGGAAAGAGAGAAAGATGCACTGAACTGAGGTTGGTTACCACATTTGTGGGTAAGAAGTATCTAGTGGCAAGAATTTGCACAGCAAAGAGGAGGTATTAACACTTGTTTTACAATGCAATTGATGATAACATATGAATTGTTAGTAAGTCCATATCAAGATACCAGTAATTCACTTAAATTATTTATAAATTAGTAATTATTAAATTATTAGTAATTATTAAGTTACTAATTTATAAATGTCTTGATAAAAGTTGAATTGTCATTCACAAAAATATGACACTTGCATAATGTAAAATCTGGACCCTAAAGGAAGATACTGAGACGAAATTCTAGCCACACATATCAGTATTAGGAAATTTATTGATTAGAAAATATTGAAAGTTAACTTTGAAGTTCCTATATATATATTATTCAGAAACATATTTCAAATGTATATAAAAATACCTGAATAAAAATAAAATATATCCCTTGGAGATTGCAATGATAGTAGACAGTTTTAGAAGAAATCTAACAGATTTTTCTTTTCACCTTTAGGATTTATTTCTCCATAATGTAGATATACATGCTATATCTATGTATGTGTATGTAGAGATGTATGTGTACATGTATGTGTGTATATATGTGTGTGTATGTAGATATATACATTTCTCATCTAAAACTTATTCTCAGGATACTGGAAGACTGCAGGAAGAACTAAAAAACATATTTACCTGACATTGGAAGACTAATCCTATGGGGGACCTGCCATGCTGAACCCACCTCCACTGTCTTCTACTAGGCAGCCCCAGTTTTGTTTTGCTGAAACTCTGGTGTGCTGTTCTCGACATACTACCTCAGGCTTTGGCAAATGCACCACCATGGGTTATCGCCTTCCTTGTATTTTCCTGGATGAATAAGATTAAAATCTGTGAGATAGAAATGAGCATTTCTTAAATAAGGTAAACTATTTGTAAAAGGAGAGGTTGAGGAAAAACTCTCTCTTTGATGAGAAGGAGGGAGAGAAAGATGGATTTTGAAACAAAGAGGAGCAGGAACTAGGTTATGTGAGGTTTATGTATGGATGATGCAATTTAAATAATGTATTCTTTGTTTTCTGAAAACTGTAGTATTAACTTCATCTTATATTTGTTTTGTCCTATATTATAATTCCCTCTTGCCCCAGTCTTCACTGAAGTCTGGTTACATTTATAATAGTTTTGTGTTAGGTGCGGTCAAAGAGGTATGAACTTTCTTGCATCTGCCTCTGCAGAGGCCACTGTAGTCACATTATATTTAAGGAGGTCAGAGGTGCCAGAATCCTAGGGAATATCCCTCAGTGCGGTTAGCAGTGGAGTACAAGGTTACATTTCGGACACTTCCAGCAGAGGATAGAAGAGGAGATAGACTGTGGACTTTTAAAAAGGGTGTCAGACAACTCGATTTGCATGTATTTATCAGTGTTTCTCACCTCAAAAGCATAAGAGAATTAATGCATCCTCTCAGGAATTCTACCAAAGAAACAAAGGAGTTTGGAATTTATCAGTAATTTGTTTTATTTTAAACATTAACGTGTCAGGGAAGCAGAGAAGCAGAACCACAGTGAATGATATTAAAAAGGCATTTGTTAAAGGGATTGATTGACTAAATGCGTTGTGAGTATTTGTTAAACAGTCTATTGAAGGCTGTTGTTTCTGCTCCTAGGGTCAGGTCTGAGGTTGGCAGAAGAGGTAGGTAGAAAAGTCGGATGGATACGAAAAGGGGAAAACAATGGTAAATTGGAATCGTGTCTTTTATTATCTTTATCTTCACAGATGCAGGTGCCTACAGGGTAAGTCGGTGCTCTTGATCATGAAGCTGCATACTTACCTGGACCAGTTGCAGGAGAAGCTGAAAGAGGAGATCTGGCAGGAGCTAGAGGAGTTTGGGGCCTGACTGCTACTCCAACAACAAGATAAACCAGCAATTCAGCAACAACATGCATAAGCTGCAATAGATCCTGAACTCACACTCACCTTTCTAGGACAAACAGGGTGTTGCTCCCCTGTCATTTAAATAATCATTTGCAAATTTTATTCGTGGCCAATTCTCACTTGGAAAGATATATGGAAGACAAATGTGGCAAAGGGAGTTTCAGTTAAGCCAAATTGAAACAAGAGAAAGCAACATTTCATTTAATTTTGCAACTTTAATGTAATTGTGCTCTAAATTGTGGACTTTGGATTAATAGCAAAATTCCAAGTTGTGGAATATTATCTTCTGGTTTTGAATACATCCTAGCACTTTATCATATTCTATATACTAACATTATATAGTGCTTATTACAGAGAGTGGGTTTAGTAGTCCCTAATATTCATGTCTTTATAAAAGCTGAATTTGTAATATTCTTTCAAGTATCATTGACAATTTCCTGTACCAAGCAAAATGATATCATGATAATTAAAATTACAATTCTGACATCTGGAACAGGAAGCTCAGTTAAGCAAAATTTATTATGAAAAAAGATGTCTTACCAGGGCTGTGTATTAGACTTTATTTTAGGTTAAGAGAAAAATATGATTTATAGGTTTCCTGAGACTAAATCGTTAACACAGTATTACATACTATAAGCAGATAAGTTCCAAGCACAATCCTTGGCATAGTTTAAGGAGTCTAACAAAGAAAGAAGGAATGGAATTAATGGTGATGTTGATGAAGAGGGAGGTTGTGATGATGGTGATGTGAGAACACAACGAGCTGTAATAAAGAAAAATCATCCACTACTGTTTTTAAGGCATAAATACACAGTAGGTCTTACAGAAGACTGGAAAAGTCACCTATTAACTGGTAACTCTAATGATCAATTTATCTTATAACCTTAAGGTGTGATCTGTTCTTCGAATTTATCTTACTCTCTCCACTCGTGCTCCTTTGTGAGTCATCATACCCTTTCATTAGCTCACCTATCAAATGTCAGTGACCTCTGTTCAATTAAGGACTAGAATAGAATAGAATATCACAGAACAGAACAGAACAATTTGGCTTTCAGGCTTACATGGCAAAAAGCATACCATCTTTGGGTAGAAAGAAATATCTTTATTCAGCAAAGACCTATAAACATGGCAGACTTTTTGGTGTTGCCAACTGAGCAGTATAGACCTGTATCTGTTTTAGATGATTATGTTACTCTTGCCCACGATGGTCCTAAATAGGAACTTTTTTTAAAAAAAGATGTTGAGAGAGGCGAGGGATTTGCAGGATGCGCCACAGAGCCGTTTTGTTTTGAAAGTGTAAAAGAAGTATAATACATAATTTCTGATTATTTTTTAAAACTACAGAATGTTGTTTTTTTCCACTATTCTTCTGAGGGATGTTCACCAATATTCTGGTTTTCGTCTGGACACATGGTTGAATTGCACTTCCTCACTCCCCTCCCCATAGCCTACCATGCTTGCAGTTAGTTAGGCACAACCAATGACCTGCTGTAGCCAACGAAATGAGAGCAGAAGTGAAGTGTTCACTTATGTTTGTCCTACTTCTTGCAATAAGTAATTTGAGGCAGTTGTGACCTTGGCCATGGATATGGTGGCACATCATTTGCACTGTTAAGATTATGACAAAAACATTGCACATACTCAATTTATTTCATATTAAAAACAAATAAAATATTTTGAACTCACCATAAAATTGCTTGATTAAAACATGGCTACTATGTACATTCTAAATATACTTCTCTTTATGGGAAAAATATTAATTAAAATAATTATTACTTTAACAGAAACTCTAAGTGATTAGTGCTTCATAATTTTTGCCCACAGATTTAGAATATTTATTAATTCTATAATAATGTAGTCTTAAGAATTATATGTGTTTAACTTTTTCAGGCTAAAATAATGTGTTAAGTATAAAGATTTAATTGTAGGCACATGACTCTGAATTCCCTTTTCCCAAGTGTAGAGATTGTTGTGACAAGTCCTGAAATGGAGCCTCCATCAGCCTGAGTGACTACAATGAGCTGAAATCAGTGCTGCTCCATTTGGACATTCAAGATGAGTGAGATAAAAAAAAAAAAAATTGTTTCGTGTTAAGCCACTGAGAATAGGGTGGTGTTTGTTACTGCAGCCTGACATAGCCCACCCTGACAAGTACAGATGGTGGCCTGTAGTGCTTATATACCAAAAAAGAATAATCTTAGAATGCACAGTGTAAAGCCACTCAGTCACTTGTCATAAAATTTATACGATGAGAAAGAGGCCACACAGATCCGCAGATGGTGGGCCAAACTCCTTGGTTGGTTGGTATTGGGAGAACAAGTGTTAGGCCTGGGGAGAATGTGTGGGTATCCATCTGTCTTTGGCCAAGTGAACACGCTAGTGTTCCAGGTCTTTAGGCAAAAGCAGAAAAGAGATGACAGCTTTCAGCTCAACAGATAACTTAAGATGCCAAACTTTTTTGCTCTGTGACTTATTTTTTTGAAGAAGCCCAGAGATCCCCAGTTCAACAAGTAACTATATATAATAAGCATGAACTTATGTTTGTCCTACTTCTTGCAATAAGTAATTTGAGGCAGTTGTGACCTTGGCCATAGTGGTAAATCATTTGCACTGTCAAGATTATGACAAAAACATTGCACATACTTAATTTATTTCATATTAAAAAGAAATAAAATATTTTGAACTCACCATAAAATTGCTTGATTAAAACATGGCTGTTATGTACATTCTAAATATACTTCTCTTTATTGGAAATAATATTAATTAAAATAATTATTACTTTAACAAAAACTCTAAGTGATTAGTGCTTTATAATTATTGCCCACAGATTTAGAATATTTATTAATTCTACAATAATGTAGTCTTAAGAATTATATGTGTTTAACTTTTTCAGGCTAAAATAATGTGTTACGTATAAAGTAGTGTAATAGGGTCACTTGGCATGGTCCCTAATCACTTTACCAGCCCACTTATTTAAAATTATCTGGCATATCCTTAAGGTTGATAGGAAAGAGAGAGGTTTTTGAATTTCTCAAAGGGAAGTTAAAAGATCTCCTGTAACTTTTATTCTAACACCTAAGTCAAGAACAGCTTCATATCAAAATCAATAAATATTTATTATGAGCACATTGTTTATCAAAGACTGCTCAATTCAAAGGCAGTGAAAAGCACTAAGAGGACCTGCCTGAATGTATTTTACAGTCCCTATTAATTAAAATTACCATTAAGCAAATAATTTGTTATGGTCCTAATAAGTGCAACAAAGGGGATATTTATTTAGGCTCTTGTAAAAGTAGATAATAGAAGGACATAATCTTATGTTAGATCAGGAAAGTTTTGTAGAAAAATAAAATCTAGGCTGAAAGAGAAATTTGAATGATAAGTAGGGAGAAAGTAAGGGAGAAGAGGAAGAACTTTTCAAATAGCAGGTAACAGGAAATGGTGTGATTCATTCAATAAATAAAATGAAGATGAGTGTACAAGAAAAAGAGAGGACAGGAAGGAAGAACAGTGGAAATTGACTGTTTTGGAAATAGAACTTTTTTGGGTTGTTTCTCTCTCTGTCTCTCTCTCTGTGTCACACACACACACACACACACACACTCATACACACACGCTAGTTCCCCACTTATCCAGCGTTTCACTTTCAGCAGTTTCAGCTACATGAGGTCAACTGCAATAGGAAAATATTAACTTGAAAATTCCAGAGATAAACCATTCATAAGTTTGAAATTGCACACCATTCTGAGTAGCATGATGAAATTTCGTGCTGTCCCACTTCATCCTGCTCAGTGATCAGATTGACTTGTGGTGTCTCAGTGCTGTGGCCAAGTCATCCTTGTTTTACTTCATCATAGTCCCAAAGCCAGGAGTAGTGCTGCTGGCTATTTAAATGTGCCAAAAGAAGCCATAAAGTGCTTTTCCTTTAAGTGAAAAGGTAAAACTTCTTTATAAGGAAAGAAAAAGAATCTCATGCTTAGGTTGCTAAATGCTACTGTGAGAATCAATCTTTTATTTGTAAAATTGGAAGAAGGGAAGAGAAGTTTATGCTAGTCTTGCTGTTACATGTCAGACTGCAAAAGTTTCCAACACATTATGGGATAAGTGCTTAGTTAATGGAAAGGCATTACACCTGTGGGTAGAAGACATGAACAGAAATGTGTTCTGATTGACGGCAATCGGGCCTGGTACTATCCATGGTTTCAGGCATTCACTGGGCATCTTGGAACATATTCCCTGAAGATAAGGGGAACCATGGTACACAATATATAAAATATATATTGTATGAGTGATTGAGATCTGCTTAGGAAAAACATTTGGAATAAGATAAAGAACCTTCTGACCGGGCATGGTGGCTCATGCCTGTAATCCCAGCACTTTGGGAGGCCGAGGCGGGTGGATCACCTGAGGTCAGGAGTTTGAGACCAGCCTGGCTAACATGGTGAAACCCCGTTTCTACTAAAAATACAAAAAAAAAAAAAAAATAGCCAGGTGTGGTGGTGCGTGCCTGTAATCCCAGCTACTCGGGAAGCTGAGGCAGGAGAATTGCTTGAACCTGGGAGGCGGAGGTTGCAGTGAGCCAAGATCACGCCGCTGCACTCCAGCTTGGGCAACAAGGATGAAACTCTGTCTCAAAAAAAAGAAAGAAAGAAAAGAAAAAGAAACTTCTTCAGGACCTACAACAGAGTCCTGAGGAGTAACAACATTTAAAGTTGGAAGAAGTTGGCAAAACGATGGGAGAAGAACCACCAGTGAATCAAGAAGAAAACAAAGAAGGTGTGGTGCCCCCCAAAACAAAGGAAGCTTTCAAGAAGAGGGAATGCTGGCTTCTACCTTTATCAAGCTGATTACTGTCTTAGAAGAACGGAGACCCTGTGCTGTGAGATCTGATTTTATAAAAACTCTGAAATTTAAATTATTTGACATCCCTCCACTGTGTATTATTTCTTTTTTTTCTGTCTTATTGAAAAATCTTTATTTTACTGTAAGTTCCAGGATACATGTGCAGAACGTGCAGGTTTGTTACACAAGTATACACATGCCAGGTGGTTTGCTGCACCTATTAACCCTTCGTCTAGGTTTTAAGTCCCGCATGCATCAGCTGTTTGTCCCGATGCTCTCCCTCCCCTCCTCCCACCCTCACGGGCCCCAGTGTGTGCTGTTCCCCTCCCTTTGTCCATGTGTTCTCATTGTTCAACTACCACTTATGAGTGAGAACATGCAGTGTTTGGTTTTTTGTTCCTGCTAGTTTGTTGAGGATGATGGCTTCCAGCTTCATCCAAGTCCCCACAAAGCACATGATCTCATTCCTTTTTGTGGCTGCATAGTATTCCATGGTGTATATACACCACATTTTCTTTATCCAGTCTATCACTGATGGGCCATTTGGGTTGGTTCCATGTCTTTGTTATTGTAAATAGTGCTGCAATAAACATACATGCACATGTGTCTTTATAGTAGAATGATTTATATTCCTTTCAGTATATACCCAGTAATGGGATTGCTGGATCAAATGGTATTTCTGGTTAGATTCTTGAGGAATTGCCACACTGTCTTCCACAATGGTTGAACATTCCCACCAACAGTGTAAAAGTGTTTCTATTTCTCCACAGCCTCACCAGCATTTGTTGTTTCCTGACTTTTTAATAAGCACCATTCTGACTGGTGTGAGATGGTATCTCATTGTGGTTTTGATTCACATTTCTCTAATGATCAGCAATGTTGAGCTTTTTTTCATTTTTTTTGGCCTGTTTACAATTTTTTAATTTTAACTTTTATTTTAAGTTCAGGGATACATGTACAGGTTTGTAATATAGGTAAACTCATGTTACAGGAGTTTGTTGTACAGATTATTTTGTCACCCAGGTACTCAGCCTAGTACTCAATAGTTACTTTTTCTACTCCTCTCTCTCCTCACAACTTCCACCCTCAAGTAGGCCCCAGTGTCTTTTGTTCTCCTCTTTGGGACCATGAGTTCTCATCATTTAGCTCCCACTTATGCGTGAGGATATGTGGTATTTGATTTTCTGTTCCTGCATTAGCTTGCTAAGGATAATGGCCTCCAGCTCCATCCATGTTCCCGTAAAAGGCATAATCTCATTCTTTTTTATGGCTGCATAGTATTCCATGGTGTATATGTACCATATTTTCTTTATCCAATCTGTCACTGATGGCATTTATGTTGATTCCATGCCTTTGCTCTTGTGAATAGTGTTGCAACGAACATTCACATGCATCTGTCTTCATGGTAGAATAATTTATATTCCTTTGGGTATATACTCAGTAATGGGATTGCTGGGAAAATGATAGTTCCATTTTTACCTTTTAGAGGAATCAACACACTACTTTCCACAATGACATCCCTCAATTTTTAAATGAAGACTTAATTGTTAAAACTGTACAAACCCTGTCAATGCACTGGAAAGAATGTTATTTTACAAACTCTGTGTTATAATACATCAACATTTGTAACCAATAATGATAACTATTTGGTTTAATTGGACATCTAGAAAATTAGCAAAACATTATGCCATAATTCTTAATTTAGCAAGCATTGAAATGTCATACAGCCGTAAGCAGGGACATACAAAAAAGAGAGATAGTCGGCCGACCGCAGTGGCTCACGCCTGTAATCCCAGCACTTTGGGAGGCCGAGGTGGGTGGATCACGAGGTCAGGAGATCGAGACCATCCTGGCTAACATGGTGAAACCCCATCTCTACTAAAAATACAAAAAATTAGCCGGGCGTGGTGGCAGGCGCCTGTAGTCCCAGCTACTCGGGAGGCTGAGGTAAGAGAATGGTGTTAACCCGGGAGGCGGAGCTTGCAGTGAGCCGAGAATGAGCCACTGCACCGCAGCCTGGGTGACAGCGCAAGACTCTGTCTCAAAAAAAAAAAAAAAAAAAAGAGAGAGAAAGTCCATGGTAGTTTTACAACCAAAAGTATTCAATTCAATTCAGATCTCATGGTTAGAGTGCATATACTGTACATGCAAGCAAAAATGTAGTTAGTTGTAGTTTTCAAACAAGGGAAAGAACTGGGCATGAGCAACAATGGACACTACTATATGTTGTTTTCATGTTTGTTCTACTCTATGCATAAGAAAAGAAACTCTTTCATCTTCCCTGATTCCGATTTCTCCAGACATTCACCTACAAGAAAATTTGTTGACATTCTTGATGACATCATTGTTCTCTCCTCAATTAGGTGGTCAGCATGATTGCGCACAGCCTGCATTTCTACAAGGAAGTACTGTAGGGAATGCTGTACAAAGCTGCTCTCAGATCTAGGGCTGTCATGCCTACTGGGGAATTGTGCAGTGGCCTCAACTGAAGTATGACCCCTTCCGTGGAAGTCTCAGTATATCTTGTTTTCCTTGACACTGGACTGGTGGCTTTGCATGTATACTGGCTCTTTCTTCTTTCCTCCCTGCTGATGTCTGAAATGCACACGAAAGCACAAGGTAAGCCTGCCAACGTATACTTAGATTAGATTACTGGACGAGGTTGACAAAGGAAGTATTTGAATGGGAAAGATAACTAAATTAGGACCCTTTGTCAAGAGCAAAATCATTTCTCCTTTTCTGAATCTGAATCTTGAAATAGTATTTTTGGCGTTCCCAGCAGCTACAAACAGCCTGCTTATTAATTATGGTTCTGGAAATTGCAACCTTTTTTGAATATAAAATTACTTGCCATGTATTAGTATTAGAAGAGAGAGATGATAATAGAACTTCGCTATATTCTTGATCCTTTTGTTACGTTAGACTCACCCCTGGACATTATAAACTATAATTCTGTGAGCATGTCTTTTCTTTTACCTTTTCAACATTTCTTGTTTCCTAGTATGTATGACAGTGTAAGAATTATGGTTATCAAAGTCCTCTTTTTCATAAAATAGAAATGAGTTTTCAAATGAGGTTTGATGTTAAAATAATATTTCTAATGTTTATATTTTAAGTATTTTCACATCTATGAAATTTAAAATAATTTCATTTCATTGAAGGGTAAATTGAATTTTCTGAAAAACCAAAAATGTGATTCTATATAGTGAAGCCAGTGAAGGACAGATTATTTTTCATATATCACATATAACTAAGCAGTTTATATGTTATTATGCCATTGAATAAAAAATATAACTTGTATTCCTACAAGATAAATTTTCCCAAGACAGTAGGATGTGCCTGGAACACCTGTGGCCTCAGCGAAAATCCCTGGGGGTTTGACTCCTTAAAAAGGTGCTCTTTCTCTTTCCTCTGGACTCCATTCTGGTTGGATGTGTGGGGTTTTGTCTGTTTGTTTCTGAAAGTCTTGGCTTGGAAAAAGAAGGGAACAGTTCCTGACCAACAGTGATTGGTTAGCTTGCTACAAACTAACTTCATTATGAACACATTTCCCCAAATACCATCATACTAACTATAGACTACAATCAAAACTCTGGGTTCCAATGAGAGGAATTTAGCTGATGGTTCAAATGAAAGTAATTTAAGGAAGGGACTATGTTTAAAAATTGTAGGCAGTAATGAAGGGACTGCTTGAGAGAACAAAAATGGGTATCGAGGGAGGTGTCCAAAGAATAGCAGTTGAAGCAGTTGAAGGGACTAAAGGAGGAAATAGAGTCACTTCTGGAGCCCAGACAGACCTGGAGCAACTCAAGAGGCGTCACCCATCAGGAGCTGTCGTTACAGAGGAATAGTTCTGAGCAGTAAGATTGCTGGGGGAGTAAATATCCTCTCACTCCCCATCTCATGCTGATGGTGACTAGTGGTGAACTCAACAAGCAAGGGAATGCGGCCAGCAGAGCGCTGAGCAGGGTGGAAAGAGTCAAGAAAAGGTCTAAATCGGAGTGCAAATGGAAGATACTCAGCACAGATCAGAATCCTGAGGGGCAGGGCGGGTCTCCAGCATGATCTTGGGCAGGTGTTTAGGACTGCGTTCAGGAAGTAAATCAGAAAGCCTGGGAATGCCAGGTAACTGTTTGGAGAGGTTCCTAAGGAAAGGTAGCATTCTGAAAGCTGTGGTACCTAATGTCCTCGAATATCATTATACCAGGAATGACACTGAGCCCTCCAAACCCTTTGTCTCACTTCTTATAGACAACATTTATCTCTGGGAGGAATAAATACCAATAATCTATCAACTTAAAAGGAACTGATTTTTGAGATCTTACATAGCTGGTTAATAGAGAGAGTGGTACTCAGGCTGCATTCTCGTCAAGTCTTCAGCCTGCATCTTTCCTTTATCCCATGCTTCCCTTTGACATTTGAAAGCATTTGCTTCACTCAAAGTCAGGTAGGCAGCAGAAACCCTTCATCTTCTTTCCTGGCGGTAACAGTGACCATCTCAGTCAGCAGGATCATCACCGGGGTCTTTTACTTCAGACCTTCCAACTCTGTTGCTTTTTCAGATCTGGCTTCCCCCCAGACCTAGGACTAATTCTTATTTCCGCACCATCTGGTCCCTTCTTTCCTATTTTATTCTGGCTTCAGCCCTTAGTGTCTAATCAACTACTTCCCACAAAAAAGAAACCTTCTTGTGTTTGGAAGAAATCTGGAATCAAAGGTGAAGAAAGTAAAGGAAAAAATCTGGAAGTGAGTAGAGAAAAGAGGATAGGAAATGTTCATGGAGATACTGGCACTTGTTCTGAAGTGGGCGAATGGAGTCGGGCTGTCCAGGGACTGAGTTGCGTCTCTGAAGCTTTGGACACGCTGTGAGCCCAGAAGAGAGCATGCAGCTGCTTTAGTTTGTAGTTTTGAGTTTAAACCTCAAAAGAAACTAGAAGAAAGCAGAGCAGGAGTGGACTGAAGTGAACCTGGGAAGAATTACACTTCTGCAGCCATGTGTTTTGTGAGCTACCATAGCTGTTTTTTCCTCAGCTGGATTTTTTTTTTTAATAGAAAATTAAAAAAAAATCTAGCAGGACTTTACTTGCTGAAGACATTGAAGTTATATGAAATGTGCTTTCCTAATTCGGGATGCCACTGAAATCTGGAAGCTCTGCTTTACAATGGAATCTATTAAATTGACGTTTTTGCATGGCTAGCATGTGGACGAATATGGCCACTCCCTGTCTACGGTGCCTCCAGCCTCTCTCTTTCCTGCAGGGGTAAAAGTTTATTCTCCTGAAACGAATGAAGTTTAAATCTCAGGACCTCTCAATTGCCCAAGCTCCTCCAACACCATATGTCTAATTTTGTATTTGTAGTTTTGTCTTCTTTTTCTTAAAGAGGGCCCCTCAAATTTTATAAGCTTTAGACGCCACAGAAACTGGTTACTGGGGTGGGGGGTTGTATAGGGTTGGGCTTCAGAAAAGGGCATGATGTGGCAAGACTACAAATCCTTTTAGCACCAGCTGGCAGATTCTCCACCACTTGGTAAATACCCTGTCAGCATTATCACCCTTGACTTCACTTTACTACTCCACAACACATCTAAAAAAGAGTTAATCAGTGACAAATCCTTCTGTGATAAATTGCTTCCAAGATCTTTTACACAACACTCGGGCCAAGTAAACTTGAGAGGTTTAATATGTGCATGTATTAAGTGCTGCAAGACTTCAAGGAAGCTTTCAAGCCAATGAACTCTAAATTGTATGGAAAGGAAAATGCAGGATGAGTTGTCCTTCTGATGCATTACTGTTCTTTAAAAACATTACTCATCAGTAGTTTTGGAATAAAATTGTCTTTCTGTTTTGTGGATACACTTTGTGTTTAGACCACTTCTATGACCACAAGCATGCATTAATGGGGAGGTGAAAATATATACGTGGGGTCTGCAAACTTTTTCTGTGAGGAATCAGCTCATGAATACTTTCAGCTTTGTAGGCCATGCAATCTCCGTTGCAAATACTCAACTCTAATGCTGTAGCATGAAAACAGCCAGAGGTGGCTGGGTGCTGTGGCGCATGCCTGTAATCCCAGCACTTTGGGAGGCTGAGGTGGGTGGATCACTGGAGGTCAGGAGTTCGAGACCAGACTGGCCAACATGGCTAAACCCCATCTCTACTAAAAATACAAAAATTAGCTGGGCATGATGGCACATGCCTGTAGTCCCAGCTACTCAGGAGGCTGAGGCAGGAGAATCGCTTGAATCCAGGAGGCGGAGGTTGCTGTGAGCCGAGATCGTGCTGCTGCACTCCAGCCTGGGTGACAGATGGAGACTCAGTCTCAAAAAAACAAAAAACAAGAACAGCCAGAGGCAAGACTTAAATAAGTGGTTTTGGTTGTGTTTCAATAAAGCTTTATTTATGGATTTTAAAATCTGAATTTCAATGTGTCAGGAAATAGTATTCTTTTGCATTTTTAAGAAATTATTTAAAAATGTAAGACCATTCTTACTTCATAGGGTAAAGCAGTCTAGATTCAGCCTATGGACCATACATTCAAACCCTTGATATATAGTAATAGTGAAAAGAATAAAAATTTTTGAGCATTCATACTTGGTTTTCAATTTTGAGTCTGTTGCTATTAGGTCAATGAAATTGTGCATCTGTGTTTCAACTCCCCGGATCCAGAGCTTTCTCATCTATAAAATGAGCTTGTTTAACTTGTTGGCAGGATTACATGAAACATGACATTTCAAAGCACCTAGCATAGTCTCTATGGAGTTGTAGTTCATCAATATATTCAAATTCTTTTCTGTTTTTCTGACTATTTATTTGACTGATTGACCGATTTGTTAGCATAAGTATCTTGAACAGATATTGTACAGTCACAAAAACTGAAAAGAGTTTTGAAATTAAACATGAATTTTTAGGTATGCAAATTGGTGGGATAATATGACAAAAATCTCATTCATATTTGAATCAAAGTTTGTATCACCTTTATTTTAACATTGTTCTTTGGGGTCATGTCGTTTTCTTTGCATTCTTAATTTTTTTTATGTTTAAATCAAAGTATTTTACTTTTTTGTATTTGGTTTAATTCGTATTATAATAATTAGGTGCTTCTCCTGTGAGTTTTTACCATATCTGCTCCAATGGGTTTACCTTGTGTATAGCCATGAGGACCTTGATAGTTGAGGACTGCAAATGCTACATGCCACTCTAACAGTGTATGTTTGTATATTATATCAATGTATGTGTCAAGGATGTAACTACATTAGTATACACTGAAGGTTTACACTGTTGACCAAGGCCACAGGAATCCATAGGAAAACTGGATTACTTCTAGACAATCTGCATTCAATTAGTTCTTAATAGGAGATATATTATAATTTTCATATTATTAATTAATTAATTAATAATATATCAAATTTCTAGGACAAAGGGAAGAAGTAATGGACTTCAGACTCATTCAGGGAACTTTTTCAAAATACACACATTCTGATTTTTCACCACCAGCCTTCCCCATCTTTTCAAAATACGAAGAACCATGGGGTGGGGAGAGTGATTATTTGTATTTTGAATAATAAAAACTCCTTAGTTGAGTTGGACACACACACACACACGCACATAGCACTTTTGGAGGTAAATGACATGGCTTTTCTATCTGTTTGTGTTCCTCCTAGTCGAGTAGTTATTTTGCTTCAATTCTTACTTTAGACGTGGAGGATTATTACCAGGGAGTTACATTCTATTTTCTCCAGGGCAGCAGTCAGAATTTCGATAATTTTTTTCCTCCAGTCTTTGATGCTGGAAAAAGTTATTGAACATTCACTGAAGGTAGGACACTGCCACACACCGTGAGTTATAAAAAAGGATAAATGCTACTCCTCATGTTTGAGGAGGTAAAATATAATACCTAAGACTAGATGAGACAGGTACACACGTAAGCACATGTCACAATGTTAAGTGAGAGGTATGTGAAAGAAATACAATGTCCTATTGGAAATTGGATGATTGTGATATCATGTATGATTTCAAAAGCCAGGAAAGGTTTTATATATAATTGGAATTGCCATTTTAAAATGTTGCCAATGTTTAAGGAAATGAGTAAATGGGCATTTCTTTATAATCTAGTGTTGCTCATAAATTCAGATTCTATTCATGCTATTGAAGTGTCAGGTACATCTTTATTTAAAAATGTTTGAATCATTCTCTTAGGAGTAGCATCCACAAACGTTTTAACGCATTTGAAGGTGACAGATTTCCTAAAGCATTTTCTGTCATTTTTTAAGAGCCTATAGCTATAAAATCCAGAATTTATTTAACATAATAATTCATCATTCCAATGCAAATTCCTCAAATGGATCAAGCCATATTAGATTTAGCTTTTTTTCCCCCAAATGAAGGATTTCATCATGGCACATTCTGCATTTTCTGATTTTCATTAAACAGAGAGGAAAGAAAAAAAGCACTGAAAAATCCACCTATATCTATAATTTATGAAATAAAAGGAATAATCTCTAGAATGCTTACAAAGCATGAAAACCTAAATAGATTCAATGGATTTTGTTAAACTTTGTGCTCTTTAAGCAAGAACTGCCTTCTGGCTTGTACATATGAAAATTATAATTTTAACAGTAAGATGTATTTTAGGAAAACTGAACACCAATGGGAGATTTTTAATTTGATGCTAAATATGTTTATCAATTTCTTACATTTGTGTTTTAAACTCTTCAAATTCTTTAGCAAGACATTTTGATCACTTGTTAAAGTCTAGTTTGTTAGACTACACAGAAAAATTAGATAAGATTTAGTTCAATTTCATTGTGGGCAGCCCATGAAATATTTAATTTATAATAAAATGAATTTTGTTTCTCTCCAGATCCTCATTTCACATGTCACTGGAGAGACTTTAGTCATAGAGATATAGTGAGTGGAAATCCAAATTGCCTTTTGGAAATCTTTCAGTAAGGCCAGAGTTTTAAAAAAGTAAATGTTTGAGACACATATATTGAATCCAATTTCAATAACTATTTGAACTTAAGAGATAAGTAAGTCAAATCAAAAGGCAGAGAACTGGATGATATTTACCCCGATTTTGTAACTTTAAAATTTTTGCTGTAAAAACTTTTCTAATTACTTAAGAGAAACGCAATTAAGAGATGATAGGTTTGGGTAGTTGCTCTCAAAATATATGTTTTTAAAAAGAAATCATTAAATAAAATTTTGTTATCTTAATTTGAACAGTTCTCTCACAGTTAAGAGGGTTTCTCTACCTGCAGGATTTGCTCATAGGGCACACGCACAAAAGTGTCACCTGTTGCATGCCAGTGACTCAAGAACTTCAAGAATCATCATCATATGTGATGAGAATGAGACAATAAAATGGAAATTCCAGAATGAGCATACCTTAAAGCTTTAATATTAATAGTGCTGTTACATGAACATTAGTAATTTGAGTATATATATATACACACATATATATGTATTTTCTGCACTATGTTTATTGACATAAATAGATGGGGAAATTTTATCTCTAGTACAAATCAATGGGTCCCGGGTAATAAAAAAAGAAATATTATACAAGCAATGGCCATATCCACAGCACTTCTATTTTCCTTGCATTGAACAATTTGTGCCAAAATAACTATTTTAAATTTTTCCTGTTATCTCAAATTAGTGACATACGTGAAGTAAATTGATTACTGTTTCCAAATTCCTTTCACATTTTTAAATTCACATGCTCATTTATTTCAAGAAACAAATTCTATTGTATGCAATGTTAGGGTAGGTACCAAACCAAAAGTTCTAGCTATTCTAAAACTAGGTGTTCGGAGTGTAAAATTTGGTCCCTATTAGAAACCAAACTGTAAAGCATAACTATTGAGCATACATAATGCTTGTTCCCATAGTTTAAAACCTACCTTTAACGATCTAAGAAAGAGTTTTGTAATGTAAGACTGAAAAAAATCGTTAAATGAAAACTTATCAAAATTTATGATGAGTTTCATCATAGATTTTGTAGTAGATTTCATCAAAATCTACTACAGGCAGCTTACCAATGGCTAACCTAAGTCCTCACAATCACATTGTGTTATGTTCTGGCTCACACAGAGTTATTACTAAAACGTGGTTCTAGTATTAACCACCAACCTACCTGTGGATTGGGGGAATATTAGCTAGAAATATGAGTGGCATAGCTGTCCTTATCTCATTTGCTTCTTCACTCATTTTAAAGCCTTCTCTCTGCTTTTGTATTATTGCCTGGTCCATACTCTTGTGCCTTGGACAGAAAGCTTTTTCTTTCTTTCTTTTTTTGGTTGCCCCAAATTCAGTCTTATGTAACAAGCATTCTTTCTTAGGTGTATAGACAAATATATATTTATATCTGTTTTTCTTATTTTTATTTATATTTGTAACTGCTATTAAGCAACTCACATAATGCAGAAACTACAGGAAGCAAACTTTCAAGTGAAGAATGCCTGAAAATATCTATGAAAGCTTATGCTGCTCCTTTGAAACTTTTTTTTAAAAGAACATTCTAATGTTAGACAGGAAAAAAAATGATATCTTCCGGTCCAAATAACTTTCTTCCATTACTCAAGCACTTTTCCTTTCTTTTACGGCTGTTTCTTGTCTACAGCTGCAGTGAATGGGGAGAAAATTCTAAGTTTTTAACCTTACAGTTCAAGGGTTGTGGTTTAACTCTTTCATATCTGTTAGTATTGGATACATTCTGCTACAAAAGGAATTAATTCCACATGAACAGAGAGCAAACCAGAAAAAAAAAATATTTGAACCATCCAATCTGTGGGCCCAAATTGTATTTTTAGTATAAGTTTGTCATTTAACTTATATATTTAATACATTTAACTTATATATTTACTTCTGAATGCATTAATTGAGCAATATAATTATAATTATCCATCCAGTTCCCTGCAACTTTCACCTATTGATCAGACCTATTGCAAATGGCAATAGGTCTGATCTAAAGACATAGATTTATAATAGCTCCAAATAACTGGAGAGAGATGTTGATTTTAACAATTACTCCCTTAAAACCCTTATTACGCTCTCTTTAATCCCAAAAATAACACCGACACGACAATGGAAAGATCATATTATTACCTTACTTTTACTGAGGAAAAACTGAAACACAAAGAAATTAATCTGGACCATATCAGACAATGGCAATGGTAGAAGTAGGATTTCAATTAAGACAGTCTAGCTCCAGAGTATATGCCTGAAGGCGCTGCTACATGTGTATTCTGCGTTCATTCAACATTTAATAAAAGCCCATGTGTTAATCACCAACACAGACACAGAGATGCTCAGTTATAAAAATGAAGAAGAGGTATCCCCAAGGCACCCTGAATATAAAAGTGACATGCAAAAGACAGTAAAAATGACAGAAATTAGTTCCATAAAAGTGTGTGCAGCATACAATGGAAATAAAATGAAGAGATAACTGATTTAACTTTTGTGTAAGAGTGAAAATTAGAAAAGCCCTCCTAGAAAGCACGAATTCATGAACTGCGACTTAAAATCAGGTTAGTGTTTGTCAGGAAGACCAAGGAGAGTCAAAAGTGGAGTTGCCATATGGGCAAAGGGATAAAGAAATGAAGCCCAAAGAAATCACAGGAGGTTCCTTGCGATGGTATAGTAGGGCTTGAAGGCTGAGGGCAATACAAACTAACTCGTGAGAGTGATGGGAAAGCAAGTCTTGGAGGACTGTGCATAGCTTATTGAAGAATGTAAAAACTTTCTTACAGAAATTGGATACTCACTGAAGATTTTAAGCCCAAAAGATCTGGGGTCGAAGGCTGGACCCCAAATGTGCACAATGATGTGTAAGGCGCTGGAGTCCTAGAAGTCTCAGTTCTGTCACTTGTGAAGTGCAGATTATTCATACCTACTTCATGGTGTTTTATTTTTTGATACAGGGTCTTGCTTTGTCACCCAGGCTGGAGTGCAGTGGCGTGATCTTGGCTCACTGCAGCCTTGACCTCCCATGCTCAAGCAATCCTCCAGCCCCAGGACACACAGTAGCTGGGTCTACAGGCACGTGCCACCAAGCCAGGTTAATTTTTTTTTGAGACGGAGTCTCGCTCTGTCACCCAGGCTGGAGTGCTGTAGCTCGATCTCTGCTCACTGCACGCTCCGCCTCCTGGGTTCACGCCGTTCTCCTGCCTCAGCCTCCCGAGTAGCTAGGACTACAGGCGTCTGCCACCACGCCCGGTTAATTTTTTGTATTTTTTGTAGAGACATGGTTTCGCTATGTTGCCCAGGCTGATCTCAAACTCCTGAGCTCAAGCCATCTGCCCACCTCAGCCTCCCAAAGTGCTGGATTACAGGTGTCAGCCACCACTCTCGGCCTTCATGGTCTTTTGTGAGAAGTGAGACAATCATATGTAACATACATCTGATTCTTTATCCCTGAGTTGAGAAGGAAAGGAGAAGCAGAAAGAAGGTAGGCAGGTAGGCATGTCTGTGTGTGTAGGCGGGGGCGGGGAGGGGGTAGGCTCCCTAGTCGTTTCAATGGTTGTGTAGTGTAGATTAAGGCAAATGAGGGCTCCTCCTTATGCGTTAAGGCAGGATTGCACTTCCTTACTCTCCTTGAACCCAGACATAACCATTGACTGGCTGGTCCAGTGAGATGTTAGCAGAGGAATATGTCTAGCTTTAGATGGGAGCACTTAATTGCCATGATAATACCACCCAGCCCTCTCTTCTGCTGCTGCAATGTTCATGGAAGCTTCTTTGGAGGAAGGTCTGTGTCCTGCTGGGTCCCCAAGTTATTGTGTGCTCCACTCTTAGCTCCTGCTGGGCCTGTATTATGAGAGGAGAAGTTCTTGTTGAGATAAGCTGCTGTGAATTTGAGAGTTGTTCCCAAAGCATAACGTATTCCATCTGATTATACAGAGGTCAAACGGCTTCGTAGAATTGCAGTTGAGTACAGTGTCTCTCACTTGGGGACATGGGAAAATAGGATAAGTGATTGCTGAGGGATGAATGCAAACTGAAGTTTCAATAACTGTGAAAGGCAAGAGAACAATTCCAAACTGGAATACCTACTTCAAAAGAAAATAAAAATTACATTAATAAGCTGGAAGAAATCCAAACCAGTCCCTTGCTGGCTGTGTGCTACCCCATGATGGGGTTAATATGTGTGTCTGAGGAACATCTGGTTGAAATAATCTGGTTGAAACTAACATGATGCCTAGCATATAAGGTAAGCTTGACAAATAGTAGTTGCTTTATTCATCTTCCCATTTCTTCTTTTATAAGATCCCGTTTGCTACTTATTTACCAGAGGGCTAGAATTGTTTGACCTAAGAAACCTTAAAAATGCTGTGTATGTAATGAGTTGCTTCTGCAATTTAGTGTTCCTGGAGTTAAGCACTTCACATGCAAACCTAAGTGTGCTGAGTCATTCACTTTCCTCCATTCAGTATTCAGTAGTGAATAAGCCATGAGCTCATGCTTTTCAACTTAGAAAAATACGAGTACCAAATATCTTCATCCCACATAGTTTTATTCCTTCATTGCTGCATTGTACAGATGTCTACAGGATGTTTCTAATCACAGCATTTCATTTGATGACTATATGGAGGCAGACACTTTGACCTTATTAACATACCTAAATTGTTGGCTCTGATGACTATATAGTCATTGAAGGGCTGTACATCTGATTAGCATGTGTAGTGGGAGTATTTTTTTGTGTAACATATTATGATGTGTTAGAAAAATTCTAGGAGACTATGGAATAGTCTATAGAATTTTTATAGATTAATTTATAGAATAGATTGTGGAATGACATCTAACAGTCAGAGATGGACCACCAGAAGAGAAGTCACAAGTCATGATGGGTCCAGAAACATATGTAAGTGTGCAGCAGAAGGAGTTGAAACTTGAAGTTTTATCACAATCAAGTATCCAATGATTTAGAGAAAATACAACTCACCAATAACTGGCACCAGAATCTCACTCATTCTTTGCCTTCCTTTTTGTGTGTGTGTGAAAAGGGATTGGCAGGAGAGATTTTAGAGGATTGTACTGAATGCTCTACGAGGGCAAAAAGATGAATTAGACATAATCCAAAAGTTCACAGAGTTTAAGCATGACAGTTAAATTAATGTATAAGAGTATCCTAGCATGGGATGGGGTTTTGGAAAAAAAACAGAGGTTGAAATGAATACTAACAGTTTCAGTCTGAAGTAATGTGAGGAGCAATAATAACATCATGGAGTTAGTAGAGGTTTCAGCACTAAAATAGTCCAATCTTTCAACTCATCAAGAATAATTTACAAGGCTAAATATCCCTCATGACTTGAGAACATGTTATATCTAAACTTTATGATGAGGTTACCAAGTAGTTTATTAACCTTAAATCTTACATTTAGCAATCATCTTTTCACTAATGAGAAAGTTCTAGATACATTATACATTTGAAGTCATACACTAAAAAAAAGTTTCTTAATGTTTAATAAGCTGAATTCCATCAATGTTTACACGGCAAAATAAAAATAAGGGCAAACATAAAAATTGGAATAGACATTTTTCCTAGAAATTAATTTTACATCTATTCAAAATTAAGAAGCCCATTGTATAGTGTAATGACCTTTCATAATAGCAATATCTAGACTCTATGTGCTAAGAGTGTAAGGTTAGAGCACCAGGATTATAAGCCTGATCTAAGCTTGTGCCTCAAATTTCAGGAATCCTAAATATCATCCACAAAACTTTTTAATACTGCATGATAATGAGAAAACAATACTTTGGTTATCTAACTAGTTTATTTACAAGTTTAGGGACATTCAGTACAGTGCTGTCTCAAACATATTATGTTTCATAAGTGGATCAAAAGTGGATACCATCACTCACTTGATTTTACTGTCATCATTGAACACAATTTGTTGTTATTTTGATACATAATATAGGTGATCTATGTTTTTTAGTGTTTCCATCATAAAAAAATATATCTTAAATTGACCTCAAATTATTATTATTATTATTATTTTGAGACAGGTTATTAATTATTATTTTGAGACACAGTCCTGCTCTGTCACTCAGTCTGGAGTGCAGTGATGCAATCATGGCTCATTGCAGCCTCAGCCTCCTAAGTTCAAGTGATCCTCTTGCCTCGGTCTTCCTAGTAGCTGCGATTACAGGTGTAAATCACGCTCTAGGCTAATTTTTTATTTTTTTTTTTTTTGTGGAGACTGGGTCTTGTTATGTTACCCATGGTGGTCTTGACCTCCTGGACTCAAGCGATCCTCCCATCTTGGCCTCCCAAAGTGCTGAAAACATTGTGCCCTGCCGACCACGAATTATATTGTAAATGCCTTTAAGTGACAGCTATGGAGAGAATTTAAAGGAGAAATAAGAAAAAAAGGTTGCTGAGAGGTATTAACTACTAGAACAGGTGACATATGCACTCTTCAGTGTCTTTATAAAAGAGAAAACTCTTGCAAATTAGGATTAGCTGGTAGTGCAAAAGCAATAAAGTAATGTCTGAAGATGTAAAGGCAAGTAAGAATTTTAATGCAACTTTAAAATAAGGTCTGCATTTACACTGTCATTAATCTCTATAAGACAGTTGACAGGTTTGTATAAAAAATAGAAGCCACATTAAATTGTGTAGATTCAGAAATATTTAGAGGTCAGATTATTTAAGATAGTAATGTATAAGGCATGGCTCTATTTCTATAAAATATAAACTTACTAAACAGTTTTCCAAAAAGTCTCTTTGGCAGAATGTATACTCTTTTGAAGATGATTAAAACATGGCTTTTAATTTTTATAACTCCTCTCATTGAAATTGCTTTCACACTCAGTTTATAATGCACTTGAGGTGAAATAAGAATCATTACTAGGTAGTTAGATCTTCTTGACATCTGAGTTCTTTCTAAAAAACCACACTTATTGTCAAAAAACAAAGCTTTGCCAACACTGAAGATATTAAAAAGAAAATGCTGCTGGTCTAGAGGTAAGATGAAAGAGGACCAAATAAAGTGTTTTGAGCAATGACAGCATCACTGAAATAAATGGACATCTTTCCTTGGAAATTCTGTGTAGCTGACAGTGTTCATTTGTTCAGGGAAGAAGCATCTGGCGGGTGCAAAAAACAGAGCTTCCATACATTCCATTCTCTTTCACAGTTGATTCTTTTTTATCGGGAGCTTAAATGTAGTGTCATCTAAGGTTCTGCCTTCTGCCCTCATTTTTTTCCCATTTGATAATGTCTCTTGTATATCTCAGCGATGTCACTGACTACAGTTGTCACCGTTATGACCACCAAATTTATACCACAAGGGCGCATCTTTTGTCTTGATTTTACAGCAATGCATCCAGCCTCTTGTTGGGCTTCTCCGAACACTTGCATATTCTACAAATACCTCCAGTTCAACGTGACTGAAATGAAGCTCATCATTTGCGATCTTACAAGACCCTCAATGTGTTTTTATCCCAGTTCAGTGGAGGCAACCACCATGTGCCCCGTTAGTCAAGCCAGAATGAAGCACACCCTACATTCTTCATTCACTCTTCTTCCCTGCCCCAACAGGCCATCCAGTCTTCTTCTAGAATATATCCTCAGCATCCTTCTTTCCCAGTATCACTTCTTGATTCAGGTCCTTGCCATTTCTGCTTGATATATAACAGACTTTGGATGGGTCTTATTGGCTCCTGCTTCTTTCTTAACCTATTTTCAACTGTTACTAACTTTTCTAAAATGAAAATAATATCACATCATTCGCCCCATTACTCCAAAACAAAATGCTAATGTGTTTCCTTGAACTTTGGCAGAAAGTTTAGGTTTCATTTTCTCTGTGTGAAATGGCCTTCCTCTCTGTCCACTGTGTGCTGTCCTGTTGGTTGTGTAGTGAACTACCATGCACAGTGGGCTAGCTTTCCTCTGATTTCTGTTTCCAACTTCCATGAGACTTATGTTAGTGCCACATCACGTGAGACGCCCATCTTGTGTAACAGGGTAAGTTACTGTTAGGTAACCTTCCGTGTCTGGAATTTGCCTGTTTTCTGTAATAAACTGGGCTTTTCTTTAGGACAAACAACATCTCTATCTCTCCAAGACCTAGCAGAAAGTCTTCAGGTGTTCAATGACTGGTTGAATTAATGAGGGTCTCCCATATTTTAGAAGCTGTAAAGAAAAAAAATGAAAAAGACAACCCCCTTATTGCCTGCTGTGAGTAGTATAATTCTGCATTTATTTCAATGGATACAGTGGAAATTAAAATTATATTGTGGTGACAATCTACTATTTTAAATACAGAGGGGATTAAACAGCCTAATTCATTTAAATAATCTCCATGCAGAATATCCATCAGAGCACTTAAAAATTATGAACAGTTTTAAAGGTCCCATTAGCGTTTTAAAATACAGAATTCAACAAAAGCATGGAAAAAAGGCTACATTTTACTGTTTTTAAAGTTTAAAGAACAAACATAATTTACATGTGAGTACTAGCATAGCTAATACTATCATCTGCCACTGACTAGTGCTTAGAATAACACATTTTTAAGAAAATTATTTTGTAAGCACGGATCATGGAGAGCTCCAAAATGAAAAAAATAGTAAAACAAATATATATTAAAACATGAAAATTTAAGATTTATAATTTGCAGTTCCTCCTCAAGTATCCTCATAATAGCACCACGATTAACTAAAATCTGAAAACAAGAAAATGACTTAGATGACTCTAAGTTATGTGGATTTCAAATATGCCTGTAGATCTCATTTGAAAATATATTTACATAAGTATTTTAGTAATTTTTCTCTGAGTTTAGATGATTTTTAGAAAAACCATTTCAATCAAATAGTTCATAATAAAGCCCATATACAGAAAACATGTCATTCAAAGAGGTAGATAAAATTTTACCCCTAAATCCAAAATATCCTCAGGAGTACTTCATATTTTGAAAACATACATTTTACATTGTAATGTTTACATTTTGTATCAGAATTATAAAAACTAAGGTTAATTAATAAACATTGGAAAACCCAAATTTCAAGACTTTAAGATATCTGAAAATGAACCTTAAGATCATACTTCCCACTTTTGAATTTTCATAGGTGTATTCCCCCAAAGTGTCAATAGTGAAGTTAGAAGAGATTAAGGCTTTAGTTGATATTTTAAAGCTGTTTACATTAGGCAAATATAAAATATTGCAAATACAGAACTGTATATATTTGAGATAGATACAATGCTTCCTGGGCCTCAGAGGGCTGCATTTTCCAACACCTAGAGATAAGTGTCCACTCTCCTCTGTCATTACAGATACGTATGTGAACAAATTTGAGAAGAGTTTCAGGCAGCTTAAGCTGAGTTGCACATTGCAAATCCACCCAAGGCTATTGTTCAATTATTCATGAGAATAAAGAAGCAGGCGTACAACTTCTCTACTTTATCCCTGGCTAGGTGACTTTAGATGGAAGAAACTGGTGGAAACTACTTCCATTTCACTTCACAGAAATCCTTAACATATTGATAGACCCTCAAGTACCTTGTCCAAGAATAGAAACATAATAGCACTTGCAACAGCACTAATTCCCTGAGTGACAATCAACTGTTTAGAATTTGCCACTTAATTATCATCACTACAGTAGTGTATTACTTGTATGATACTTCATAAGTTCTTGTTCCTGATGTTTCAAAACCTATATATTTACTAAGTTTCCATTTTTTTCTTATTTCATTACATAATTACTGTTGTTGATATTATTACTAATATCAATTTAGGATTTGATTTTACATTAAAGAAATGCAAATTAAAATCACAATAGATACCATCTTACACCAGTCAAAATGGCCATAATTAAAAAGTCAAAAAACGACAGATATTGGCAAGGCTGCAGACAAAAGGGAACATGCATACACTGCTGGTGGAAATGTAAATTAGTTTGGCCACTGTGGAAAGCAGTTTGGAGATTTCTCAAAGAACTAAAAACAGAACTATCGCTAAACCCAGCAATCCCATTACTGGGTATACACACCAAGTAAAATAAATCACTGTACCAAAAAAACACATGAACTCTTTTGTTCATCCCAGCTCTATTCACAATAGCAAAGACATGGAATCAACCTAGGTACTCACCAATGATGGACTGGATGAAGAAAATGTGCTACGTATACACCATGAAATACTCTGCAGCCATTAAAAAGAATGAAATCATATCCTTTGCAGCTGGCGATCATTATTATCCTAAGCCAATTAATGCAGGACCAGAAAACCAAACGCTACCTGTTCTTACTTATAAGTGGGAGCTAAACATTGGGTACATATGGACATAAAGATGGAAGCAATAGATACTGGGGACTGCTAGAGGGAAAGGGAGGGGGTTGGGGGCAAAGGCCGACAAGCTACTTATCAGGTACTATGCTCATCACCTGGGTGACAGGATCATTTGTACCCCAAACCTCAGTATCACGAAATATACCCATGTAACAAACTGCACAAGTACTCCCTAAACCTAAAATAAAAGTTAAAATTATTTTTTAAAAATATTTGATTTTATAACGTAGCAACATTTTTAGCTAAATTAGCAATATACCTTGTTCATAATATATCTAAGAACAATAACTAATTTTAACTGTTTTTAAAATCTGTAGGTACGGTAAGCACATGTACTTAATGAATGAGTTTGGAAGGATGAGTTGAGCTGCGGAACAAGACACACAATAGATTTTCACAATTTCTAAAATTCACATTTATCTCATATATGTATAAATATATATATACACACACATATACACTATGACATATACACACATCCACACATATATATCATGATGTATACTCATATCCACACATATAATGTTATATATAGTTTTATAATGTATTTTTAAAAGATCTCAAATTACATTTTAGCATATTCATTATAGATAAGAAAATGATACTAGCAATACTTACTGTAATTCATTGTTCCTTGGAAAATCTTTAGGGTCAATTGAAGATACAAATTTATGCAACTGAAGATACAAATTGCAGATAAAAATTAATTGTAATACAATACATTTAAATCAATTTTACTTATTATTACATATTTTTAGTATATTAAAAATTGATGACATTGAAAGCAGTAGTATAATTTTTTCAACATCAATTTCTATATAATGGTAAAGATTAACTTTATAAAACACACAAAATATCCGCTGTGATGTGATCCTTATGAATTGGTCAGCTGTAGATCTTCCTGAGCTATCTATCTACACTATATATGTGAGTTAACCTTTCATGTCTATTTGTAGAAGGAAGCTAAAACCACCTCTTAAAATTTAAAACAAAGAGAAATAAAGATAAGCAATACAAAGGCATATGTTGGAAGAAGCTGGGTTTGAAGACAGACGAAGCTGATTTCTGATTTTTTCCTCGGCCAATTATTTAATATGGCATAACTACATAAGCCCTGAGATTCATTTTGCTGATTTATAAAATGGGGTTTCAAAGCCTACCTCACATATTATCTGGATTTGGAGAGGTCAATGGAGTCAGAGCTTAAATAGTGCTAGGATCATAGTTATAGGCACTCAGAAAATTATTACTATTTTATAATAATTATGAAACACTTGAGAGTTTTGAATAACTTTCTATTCATAATTTTTCCCCAGTAGAAGACTCAGCAACTATTTTGCTCTAAGTATCTCAACTGTAGAAAATTTTTGAACCTGATGTTTTTATGCCTTTTTTTTTTTTTTCTGGAAATGAGATCTCACTCCATCACTCAGGCTGGAGTACAGTGCTGAGATCAAGGCTCACTGCAGCCTTGAACACCTGGACTCAAGTGATTCTCCTGCCTTAGCCTCCTGAGTAGCAGAGACTAAAGGTACACGCCACCACACTTGGCTAATTTTATTTCCATCTTTTATTCTTTTAGAGAAAGGGTCTCACTTTGTTGCCCAGACTGGTCTCAAACTCCTGGCCTCAAGCGATCCTCCCATCTCAGCCTTCCAAGTAGCTAAGATTATAGGCATGAGTCACTGAGCCTGACACTTTTATCTTTTTATGGTGATTCTGTAACTAGGTCAAGTTGGAAACACAACAACAAAAATCAATAGATGACATTTACATGAACGTGTCTTCCATATTATGACTTAAATGATCTCAATGTTTCCTGGAAATGGTGCCTTTTATAAAAATATTTTGACTTTAAATGCAGAGGTCAAAATTAGATAATTTGTAAGAGGAAATTTATTTTAGAAGACTCCAACATGCAGCTTAATAAATGTGAATATAATACATTTTTATGAGGTTGTTTTTATTTGCTCTTGGGTCTATAAAAATATCTGTTTCTTCTGTCTTGACCTATGAATATTTATCGTATTCTCTTGAATAATCTCACAAGGATGCTGGGTCCAGGTTCACCCTGGCAATGAGCACATGCAGGACTGCTTAGGTGGTATGAGAAAACTGGGCTTGTTTCATGGTGAGTGTATACATAAATATCCTAATTCCTACTATTTAAGCCCATCAAAATTGGTCAGCGGAAGGTTCAAATTTTCAAAAGAAGTGCATTTAAAATCCTTAAAATGTCATACAATGATAAAAATATCTTAGTGTTCAAAATAAATTATTTTTCATCTTTTCTTTGATTTAATGTTTGAAAATACTCTGTATCCAAACAAAAAAATACTGAAAATTTGTTTTACCAGGGCACAAGGAACTAATTATTGAGCATCAGCGTCTAATGATATTGGAAGAGGAGGGGAACAACAGAGAAACAAAGGGCATTGTGAAATCTTGTTCATGAGAAAAAAGGTAGAAAATGAGAAAATGTGTTTTGCATTACTGGTTATATGGATCTTTGTATTTACGTACTTGTGTTTTAAGTTGTCCTTGTGAAAATTGATGATGATGGCTTCAGATACAAAAGCTGGTGGAAGAGAGTGTACTTTACATTTTACTCACTGATGTTGCAAGTTATCAGATGCTATTAGGACCTCTTTTAGAAAGATTTATGATAATACGTATTCATCACAAAGCCCATCATCCTGGAGAACAAAAAGTGATGCTGCATTCATTTGGTGTGATTAATGATTTGCATGTAATGAGGAAAAACGTTCAGGACTAATCTACAATTGTAAATGAAAATGAACGTTATAAAGAGATTTTTCTTGTTAATGTCAACAAAAGAAAGAAACCCCGCATATGTGCAATATTTGCAAGTATTTACATCAGGTAACAAGAACCATTATATCAAGCAATAAGACTATCTGTTAATTTGTATCATAATTAAAGATTCACATTCTGTAATACCTCAGACCTCTAAGCATGTTTAATAAAATTTAGGTGGTGTATTTATTTTGCTATCCCAGATAGGATATTAATGAATGGGCTGATTCAAACCTAATTTGCATAGTAAGTGAATATAATTAAAACCAGTCTTTCATTAAAATCTCACAAGAAAATATTTAATCTGTAGCATATTTTCAGGAAGGCAAGTAGCAGAGCTTATTTTCAGGTCTAGCACATTCTATAAAATCAGTCGAATAAGAAAACAACTTAGGCATATTGTTTGGTTATTTCCTTGCCACTGGGCTTTGGCATCATAATCACTTATTTTGGGCAAGTGTGATCTAAACTTCATTATGATGTTAAAACCCTGTAAACATAAAATGAGAAATGTTGTTTTTATTGCTGGCGTAGATATTTGTTTTCCTTATTGACCTGTGGGAATTTGCTAGTTTGAATTGCACCCTCAAGTTGGAGAAGAACATAGTTCATGAACCAAATCCATATCAATGTTAAAAAATTTGGTTCTCATGGTATCAAACTAATCATTACCTTAAAGTTTTTCAACCTTGAAAATATTATGAAATACTCATTTTTGTTACATAGAACAAAATAACTTTTATTTCATTTAAAATATTGCTGAGGCAAATTCCTTAGAAAATTCAAAATACTATACTCTTCACTAATAAAACTGTTCTATTTTTTCTGACTTCTTTTTGATATATGGATCAGCTCTGTGTGGTTGATCTTTCCTTCTCTGAATATGGCCAAATCACTTTCAGTATGCTATTTAACTGGGGCGGGTTAAAACAGGGTCGTTGATTGCCTGTTCTCTGATTAATTTTTAAAAGCCGTATTTCTCTGGGTCTCATGATAAAATCTATATCCTTTAGTTATCCGATGCCTCCTTCTAAATACTGGCTTTCTTTTCCTTTTTTTCTCTTACCCTTTCACTTACCTTTCATGTCTTTATTCTCCAGTGGTCTCCTTTCCCTTGAAACACCCTTTCCTCTTGTTTCATATTGATTTCTAGTTTACTTATGGCTCTGTATAGATTAAATACCTTGAGGAGTAATGGATAAGGTTTCATTGACTGTTTGACTCCAAACCCTTCCTCTGCTACATTCTGATCCTTTATCTTTCTTTATCCACTCTCTAAAATTGACCTATTATGTGTATTCAATTAGTATTTTCCTGCAACTTGAAGTATTAAGTTTAGTGGAACAGACTTCTCTCTTGGTGTGGTAAGAAGTGTTACAGCATAATTACATACAAATTAGAGCTAAAATAAACAAAAAATACAATGAATTACACCACAGAGACCTCTTACACTCTTAACATTAAATACAAGGGGGAAAAATTCTTCCTTGTTACATTATCATATAGGGTCTTCCTTACAACTTCCTGACACAAACACAGATGCTATGTAGCCTAATGGCTAAGATGTCAAGCTGTAAGGCCACATGAGTGGGTTCAAATTCCAGTTCTTTTATATGAAGGAGTTCTTCATAAAGCTCCATGAACTCAAGTTGCATTGTCCAAAATTAGAAAGGACTGAAGTACTTCTGGTATCTTACCTTGCTGGTACCTACCTTTTTAAAAATTACGGCATGCAGAAAAAGAATATTTGCTCCAGGAGGTGGATACATTCACTTGTAAAAGGAAGTAGGGAGAAGGACTAACCCCCAAAGCCCACTTTTCCAAATTCAACAGTCAGATAAATCACTCCTATCCCATGGAACACATGTGTATAAGGATAGGGCAAGAGGCCTAGAGTGTTATCCTAGAAGAGTTACTGCAGAGGGAAGCATGGAGCTAGGGTAAAGCAGGTTCTCACATGAATTATGCATGATGAATGCACAAAATATTTTCTCTATAATTTATCCTTGCAACCTATGAAACCATTAATAATATTATTTTAATTAGCCTCCAGAACAGTTTATAAGTCTTTTTACTATCTTAAGTATTTTTATTCATGATATCTTATTAATAGTGACAGGAGGCAGAGAAATTCTATGCAAAAAAAAGGTAGGGTCCCTGGCGAAGCTCCACCCTCAAGCTGGAAATCCTGAGACCACGGCCCAAAGTGAGAACTTATATCCCTTTTCCTCACTTGAATGTTGCCTTTTCCTAAGCCATCCATGGCCCTGCCCAACTCCATCCTGTGCCTATAAAGACTCCAGACTCAGCTGGCAGAGAGGAAGAACAAGCTGGACATTGGAGAGAAGTGGCTTGACTTCAGAGGGACAGCTTGATGGCATAACTCCTGAGAAGAATCCAGCCAGAGATGGCTGGACTTCAAGATAAGATTAACTGCACACCTCCCCAATCCCATCATCTTCCTTCAGCTCCTCTTCCCACTGAGAGCCACTTTCACCAGCAATAAAATTCCCCACATTTACCATCCTTCAATTTGTTCCTGCAACTTCATTTTTCCTGGATGCCAGACAAGAGCTCAGGAGCAAGTGTGGATACAAAAGGGCCCACTAAGCCATTAACACTTAAGCTGTCTGTGGATGGCAGAGCTAAAAGAGCACTGTTACATGCCTACTGGGGCTTCAGAAGTCACATGCACCTCCTCTAGATATTGCCATGGGACCTGCACCAAGTTTGCTCCTGCTGGTGCCTAAAAGTGCTTGCCCCGGCTCCTGCACTCACTCACCTGCATGCTCCCTCCCATGAGGGGCAGAACATAGCAGGTCAGAGTGCATGGAGTTCGCTCCTGCCAGTGCCAAAGCAGCCGGCTGGTTCCAGTGCTCGTGTACTCCAGTTTCTGCCTTGTTGACTCGCAAACTCCCTCCCGCAAGGAGTTGAGAGTGGTAAGCTGAGTAAATGGGGCACTCATGTCACAAGTCCCATGAAGAGGTCAGGAAAATATCCTGCTTCATCATTATGATAAAAAAACTATCATAACCCCAAATGCAGAAATACCAATTATATATATGTTAAAATACCATTTAACAAAAATTTTAACATTGTATTTGAAGAAAAATTTGACAGAACTGAAGGAAAAAATAGCAGCCCGATAATTGTAGGATACTTCAATAGATCACTTCCAATCATGAGATCAATCAAGTAGTAGGGGACCTGAACAACGCCATAGACCAGATGAATCTAACAGACATACACAGAACACTCTACCCCAAAACTGCAGACAATATATTCTCCTGAAGAGCACCTGGAACATACCCTATGATAGAATACATGTTAGACCAAAAACAAGTCTTTACATATTTGAGAAGATTGAAATCATACAAAGTGTATGTTATAATAACAATGGAATAAAACTAGAAATCAATAGTGTGAGGAAAACCTGAAAATCTACAAATATGTTGAAAATTAGGGACACTCTGAAACAACCAATGGGTCAAAGAAAAATTACGAGGAAAATTAGATAATGCATTGTGACAAATGAAAATGAAAATGAAAATGCAACATAAACTTATGGGAGGCAGTGGAAGAAGTATAAAGAGAAAAGTTTATAGGTGTAAATGCATACACTAAAAAAGAAGAAAAATATCAAAAAAGAAGAAAGGTTTCTCTCTCTATAAAAACTTGGGAAGTTTTCAGCTATTGTTTCATTAAATACGTTTTCTGCATCTTTTCCTGTCTTTTCTCTTTCTGGGATGCCCATAATATGAATATTTTTACACTTAATGGTGTCCCGTAAATCCATAAATCCTGTAGGCTTCTTCATTCTTTTTTATTATTTTCTCTTCTTGTCTTCATGTGTTATTTCAAAAGATCTGTCTTCAAGTTCAGAAATTCCTTTTTTTCTTGGTCTTGTCTGTTGTTGAAGCCCTTACTTGTAGTTTTATTTCATTCATCAAATTCTTCAGCTCTAGGACTTCTGTAGGCTTCTTTTTATGATGAAGTACCCTCACTTTCCCTCTATTACAATGATTAAACCCTGTGTTTCTAACAGCAACACATCCACTTGTGCAGCACATTCTATCCTTCCTCACCTACTTAAAATCATTGAAAAAAAAGTTGCTTTAAAAAAAAATCATTGCTCTGGCAACTTGATTTTGTGTTCATTATTGTCAAATCCCTCTCACATCATTATTTGCATCAGTATACGAACAACCTATTTCTCTAATTATTTTAATAAGCAAAAGCAGAAACAAAACACACTATGTCTTAACGATTTTTAAAATTATATGTCTATTAAAAATCAAGAAACAAACTAAAAGATACTATTTTATTTACTCATAATCCTATTCTTATTATTTGTCCCCTCAGGGGTCTGTTAATGTCAGTTCTCCTCTGGATAGCACCACTTTACTTTACTTCTATTTACAAAACTCCTTGGAAAGGTTTTCTATACTAATTTAATTCTACTTACACTTTTCTCTTGAACTCACTCCAACTGGGGCTTTTTTCTCCACAATTTAATAGCTTTTGTCAGGGTTCCCATGACCTTCCTATAACTATTTCCATGGTGAATTCCCAGTTTTCACCTTACTTGAACTATCAGTAGCATTTGACATAGTTGAGCACATTCTTCTTCTTGATATACTTTCCTTTGCACAGTTACCAGAATATTACACTAATCTCCAGCTAGAATTCTGGATATTTCAGTTTTCCTTGAGTTCTATTAGTTTTTGCTTCACGTATTTTGTAACTTTGTTGTTTGCATAATTCAGATGTTATTTATGCACTGGTTTCCAATAAGCTAGATATGAATCAACTAATCATTTTGTATTGTTTTTACAGTGTTTTTTACAATGATTGTCATGCCCACCATTTTTACCCATGTTTATCCTTCCTGCATAATTTATGTTATTATCTACTTAATTAAAAAGTATTTTGTTATGTAATTGAGTGGGTGAACCTTGATATAAACCACTCATGATTCTTTTAGTCTCTGGAATATTTCTAACTTAATTTGAAAACAGCTATTCATTTTATTTTGATTTATTGCATTTCTTTGAGTTTTATTTCTTATGTGTTTAATATTTTCAGACATGATTGACTTTGCTGAATTTACCAAATAACTCTCTTTTCCCACCTGATTACTCTACCTTTTAACTTCAGGTGAATTTTAGCTTGTGTCCAAATTTTTTTCCAACTAGATGTTTACTGTCTTGGAGGATGGAGATTTATTGAATTTATTATAATCACTGTTGATTGTAACAAATCTTACTTTTACTCTTTATTATTCATATTTCTGTATCGATTTTTCTTTCCTGACTTTTTATATTTTATTAAATTTTTATTGTAGTTGTTTTGTTATATCAAGAAGGATATATATCTCACAATCTTTTAGAATCTAATAATTTAATTTATTTATTTTCCTATCAATGACTAGATAAGATTTTCCCAAAGAAACAAAAAAAGTAGCAAATTTCCACTTAATTTACTTTTCTATCACTTTCCCTTTCAGATTGAGCATATTCTGAATACCAATGATAAATTCTCATTTTTAGAAGAATTAATAATTGTTTTGATAACACAGTTAATAATTTCTTGGTACACTATTTTTTTTAAATTCATGCCTTTATTTGTATTGAAATCCAGTTTTACAAAGTTGGAGTGTATACTTAAGATCTTCTTTCACAGTTTATGGAAAGCAGTCATTCTGAGGCTTTGTATATTAAAACAATCTTTTTATTCTCTCTTAATCATGAAAATTTGGCTAGTAATATAACTCTATGCTCATATTCCACTAGAGGTTTAAAATAGTCTCTCTTTCTTCTAGCATTAATTATTGCTGAATGGGAAGTTAGAGTCTTCCCAATAAGATCCTTGTTCCTTTATCTGTGACGTTCAGAGTTTCCATCACATTATGTTTAGGTTTTATTAATTTTCTTTATGGAATAGTTTTGGTGCCCATTCAATTAAAAGGCTCATAGATCTTCTTCTCTGTGTTTTTATTTTTTTCATCTAATTATCTTCTTCAACTTCTTTCTATTGATAACTTCTTTCACTTCTCTTAGATGGGCGTGTTAGTCCATTTTGTGTTGCTTAAAGAAATACCTAAGACTGGGTAATTTATAATGAAAAAAGGTTTATTTGGCTCATGGTTCTTCAGGCAGTAAAAGCATGGCATCGGCATCTGCTTGGCTCCTCCTGAGGCCTCAAGAAGCTTTTATTCATGGTGGAACGTGAAGGGGGAGAAGGTGTGTCACAGGGCAAGAGAGAGGTGGAGGATCCCAGATTCTTTTTAGCCATAGATCTCTTGGTAACTCATTACCATGGGGAGGGCACCAAAGCATTCATGAGGAATCCACCTTCATAACTTAGCTCCCATTAGGCCTCACCTCCAACATTGGGGATCACATTTCAACATGACATTTGAAAGGAACAAAACATCCAAAATATAGCAAAAGGTATTGGGCTCCTGGTCTCTTCCTGTCTCTCAATAATTTTTTCATATAATTTTCACTTTATCCTTTTTATTTTCTCTTTGAGACAGAGCCTCATTCTGTTGCCCAGGCTGGAGTGCAGTGGCATGATCTCAGTTCACTGTGACCTCTGCCTCCCTGGTTCAAGTGATTCTTCTGCCTCAGCCTCCCAGGTAGCTGGACTAAAGGTGCGCCACCATACCAAGCTAATTTGGTGGGGTGATATTTTTAGTAGAGAGAGGGTTTTGCTGTGTTGGCCAGGCTGGCCTGGAACTCCTGGCCTCAAGTGATCCACCTGCCTTGGCCTCCTAAAATGCTGGGATTACAGGTCTGAGCCCCTGTGCCTGGCCCTATCCTTCTAATTATGATTTTTCAGCTTATTTAATACTAATACAACTTTCTTCCTTAGCTATTTCTATTTTCCATTAAATTAATCCCAGGTAGCTTCTCCTCATCCCCAAAACCTATACATTTACTTTTCATGACCTTTAATTGATTAATTTTGTAATAGCTTGTGCATGTGATAATTCCTTTAATCTCTCCTAAAATTTTTTGAATTAATTAATTAATTAATTTTTAGAAATGGGGTCCTGCTTTGTCTCCCAGGCTGGAGTGCAGTGCTGTAATCATAACTTTCTTCAGCCTAGAATTCCTGAGCTTAAGCAGTCCTCCTGCCTTAGTCACCACAGTCTCTCCTAGAATATTAATTTTACTTATCTTACAGTCTTTTTCAGTTTGCTTTATTAGTTCTACTGCTTTGGTGCTGATTCTCTTGTGGTTTTTTCTTTTGTTTGTTTTTTGTTTTTCTTCAACTGAACACCTTTTAAATATGTCTTATTTCATGTTTCATGCTTGTTATTGATTATTTATTCATTTGTTTAGATATCAATTAACCTATTTGTATTTGACGGTTCTTCTTTCATAATATTACCTTTGGTGATTTGGGCAGAGGAGTGATATATGCTGTCAGAAGTGGCATGGTTTATCTCCTGAGAGGTGTCCTCCTGGAAGAGCGTTCTTCACTCTTGACCATCGATGACCTGCTGCATAGCCCTGCCTTTAGGGCTCCAGGACTGGGTGGCTTTAGGGCTCCAGGACTGGCTGCCTTAGCTTGTGTGCCAGTGTGATGGTTGCACTCAGCTTAGCAGAATAGCACAAGAAGAGAGATGCTGGTTTTCCCAGCATCCCTAAAGATATTTTCTCAAATAAGCCTCATAGAGCCCTGAAGAACCCTTCTGATTACGATGCTTGGACACATCTCACAATACTCCCACCTCCACAGCAGCAATCCCCAACACCATATCTTCATGAGACTTTTCTTAGTCTTGCCTGATTGTCAATCCAGTCCTGTCTGCTTTCTCTTGTTAAGAATTGTTCAATATTTTTCTTACACTTCTGGTACTATTTCTTGCTGCCCAGCATTATTATAGATTTATACATTTTAAAGTATCTTTTTTCTTTCCAAGGGAATTTATGCAGAAGGCATAAAAGATACATGCACTTAGTTTGCTGTGATGTTCAAATTCTTTCCGCTGACCTTTTATTTTAAATATACTTTAATATTTTTCCTTCCATTTGAACTTATTTGAATCAGTATTATTTTATTGGATTTGGGTTGTCCTGGGTTTTGTGGCAAAATATAATATATAATAATAGCTTTTTGCTCTTCATATTTTCTTTTTTTGCTGTTGAACACTACCTTCTGAAACTGACTTTATACTTTTTTCTTTTAACAGCCATTTCCACCATAACTTACTATTTTATCATTCCCTCTCTCTCAATTTTGTTGTTAACTCACATCTCCCATCAATATATTGTCTGTTAGCAAAATTATCTTTAAAGTATTAACTTACATCTTGAATTTTATGCTTATTGCAATACTATTTCCATGTAAATAAGTGGATCTAATTTCTTTAAATCTTTTGACATCCTGAAAACTTTGCCTAGGAAGATAAAGATTAAAAGTAACTTTATTAGTATAGTGAAAACAATTTAAATAAAAATCAAGCTATTAAATTCTCGAAAAGATAACGTGAACCAATTGTTTACCCCCAAAGTATTTGAAGCTCCTTCATCTCAAATTGCAAGCCCTGCCACATCCACCAATCTTAAACCAGTATACTATAATCTTTAATCCTAATCAAGCCCATTCCTCTCCCCATCCCATGCCTCCCATACTTAATGAAAGACCTGCCTTAAATCAGATTCCAAGCCTTACTGATACCCTGACTTTGTTCTTCTCTTTCCGAGAGGCTACTACAACTGTTTTGGTAGTGTTCTCCCTTGCTGAGATAGTGTGTATCTAGCTTTGTGTGATTAACAGATTGTTTGTGTGTTTTTTTTTTTTTAGGGAGCCAGCTTTCAACAAGTATGTATTATTTATCTGATTTTCCGATTTGGAGAACTAAAATGTTGAATTTGTAAGAAAAACATAAAATTATTTAAAAAGACATGAACCACACTGTAATAATAGCATATAAAATGACTATATAGATGCTTAAGCACATTTTACACTATGGGTATGCTAGCCCCAATTCTTGCTCACTAAGAAAGATAAAACTCCTAGCCATGGGTGCCTAAGGAAAAATTTCTGTTGATCTGCTTTTGTCTGAAAAAGCATTAATTTCCTTTCCTTTTCTCTTTATGTATCAATTCATTAATTTCCTTTATAATCATTATATCATTAATTTCCTTTCATTATATCATGAATTTCCTTTCCTTTCCTCTTTATGTTCAACACTATGCATTTAAATGATTATTTCAAAAGGACATTTAAAGGGTTATTTCAAAAGATTTTGTTCCTTTTTATTGTTGTGTATTATTTTATGGTGTATATAAATCACATTTTCTTTGATCAGTAATTGATGGATTCCTGTGTTGATTCCATGTCTTTGCTACTGTGAATAGTGATGTGATAAACATATGAGTACAGGTGTCTTTTTGGTAGAATGATTTATTTTCCTTTGTATATATAACCAGTTGTAATTTATTTTTAGCTCTTTGAGAAATCTCCAAAGTGCTTTTGCCATAACGTGGATGTAGCTAGAGGCCATTATCCTAAATCAATTAAGGCAGAAGCAGAAAAGCAAATACTGCATGTTTCAGGTATAAATGAGAGCTAAACATTGGGTACAGATGGACACAAAGATGGGAACAATAAACGCTGGGGATTCCAAAAAGGGAGAGCAAGAGGAGGGGGAAAGGGTTAAAAAATTACCTATCAGGTACTGTATTCACTACTTGGGCAATGGGATCATTAGTGCCCAACCTCAGCATCATGCAATGTATCCATGTAACAAAACCTGCATATGTACCCCCTGAATCTAAATTTAAACATAAATAAATAAATAAAGTTCATTGTTTGTGAGTCACCCCCCCAAAAAAGTAAATAATTACTTCTTTGTTGTAATATTTATTTATTAGAGCAATGTGTTCCTCAATAAATTTACTCCAAGTTGTTCCTCAAAGTACAAGATCTTTATCAATAATGGTTTTAAGGACATGTACTTTCCTTTTTATACAATGTCTCCTTAGAGTTCTATGCTCTAATTTCCATATTTTTTCCTTATTTAATCTCTTATCTCTGGGTTATGGTGGCAGAGTTGGTAAAGTTTAGAAGGGGAAAATTTGTGTTTAAAAGCCACTCACTTATTAAGAGAATAGGGTGGCTTTCAGATAAAGTGTATCCCTAGAACGTAATATCTTTTGGGTAAAATGTATTTTATTAAGAAATTTGTGTGTAATATTTATGCACATTCCCCTTGAATAGGAAAGGTAAAGCTCTTTAGGCTTTATTGGTGAAGTTTTATGTTGTAGTGAGTCTCTTTCTATAGTAAGAAATTCAAGATGAGGAGAAGGAAGGGTTTTTTCCACCTTCTTCACTCAAATAAACTGTTGTTTTGCCCATTGAGGATTACTAAATTGCTTAAGAAATTTCATTGTCAGTTAATCATTAGCGAGAATTAGGTGCTAAAGTTAATATATTAGCTTCACACTCTAAACATACCCTTTGTACAGTTACCCATCTGATGTTATTAGAAATAGAACAAAATGATTACAGAGACTTAGTTAAAAAAAGGTAGAAAACCACAAAGTAAAATGCAGAATTAACCAAGCACTAAACCCTATTAAGCACATACTAATGAATTAAATAGTCTTAAATGGACTTCCTAATAGAAGACTAAATTATGATTAGCTAAAGGCAATCGAAAATGTAATTGGTACTTGGCAAGGATCTTTAGAATTCAGGCTGCCCTGAAAATGGAAAGTATAGGTGACAATATAAGTGACTGTATTACTTTTTACACAAAAATTGCTAATAATTTTAAAGCATATTTGCCTATTTGATGCCTTTTTAAGTTCAATAAACATTTAGATTTTTAAAAGTAAACAATTATAAACCACATGTAAACATTCATGTAAATAAAGTTTTAAAATTATTTTTGACAATTTAACTGCATGGGTAAGTATTACTAAGGTTGGTGAACAAAATTAATTCACAATACCATCATTTTGTTTATCTACACATTTTTGTTAACACATTTTTTGAATGCCAACTCTGTAATTTCACCTCATAGCTTTGGAGAGACTGAAGAATGCAGTTGGATTGAGAGATGAGGAATAATATGTGTCACTGACTAGTAGGAAAAAAACAGATAAAGAACATGGTGGAAGGAAACAATAATGAATTAAATTTTGGACTTTAGAGATGGTTCTAACTTCTGATTTCATTTTTGTAAATAAAAACCTAGAATGTGAATGTGAATTTTCTGCTGGAGATATTTTTGAGGGGATGATCAGACTATGGCTCACAGATAACAGGAGAACCTTAGGGTGAATATGGCCTTCTTGTTACAGCATGTAGAATGAGAATAGATGAAGGCTAATAAATAACAACATGAGAGATCCTGGAGAAGAGAAACAGAAGGAGACCTAACACTCCTGAAAACAATGAAAATGTGTTATAATGTTAGTTAGATTTCACACTGCTATAAAGAACTACCTGAGACTTGGTAATTTAAGAAGGAAAGAGGTTTAATTGACTCACAGTTGCACACGACTGGGGAGGCCTCAGGAAACTTACAATCATGGCAGGAGGCGAAGGGGAAGCAAGCACCTTCTTCACAAGGTGGCAGGAGAGAGAGAGAGCACACAGGGAAAATTACCACTTTCAAACCATCAGATCTCATGAGAACTCACTCACTATAAGGAGAACAGCATGGGGGAAAATGCCTCCATGATTTAATCACTTTCCGTCCTGTCCCTCCCTTGGCATATGGGGATTACAATTCTCTAGATGAGATTTGAGTGGGGGGCATAGCCAAACTATATCATTTATGAATGTGCAATAGATACTATAACAGATTAATGCATTGGTATTTACTAATCATTCTGTCTATCCCAGATATAAATTAATGATCCAGAGTTTGGTTTTACCTATTTATGTAATTATTAGGTTTAATCTTGCTTAACAGCTGGGAGTGTATACTTCCAATTATGAAAGAGAAAAGATTCCTTTTGCCTTTTGTCCTAAATTCAAACAGCCTGACCCTAACAGCTTGTTATTCTAAACTTGGCTAGGCCTGAGTCATAAAAGAGGGGCCATGAAATTTTGGAGAGTTGGATATTGCAGTTCTGTGAGTCTTTTCTGATAACCAGCATAGTTTCAGGAATAGAGGAGGGATTCAGTAAATCATTGCTGTAGGTTAAATGAATCTTTTGGGAGTTGCATAACAGTCTCTATCTCCTGTATGTGCCTATATCGCTTATACTTTTATTGAGTGGATGAGAGAAAGGAGGAGGAAGTGTAGATAAATAATATTTAGGGTTTGTTAATGCATGAATTGTTGCTGTGATAATATTTATTTAGTTCATAGCTTTCTTAGGATTTCCCAGAGATTTCAGTAACTTTTCCCAAGGGCTTCATAATTAGTTCTTCTATAGCACATTGAGAATTCCCAGATCAACTGATACCCAAGTGTTGACATTTAATTTATAATGTAAAAATGTGAAAGAGATAAAAGCATTGATGTTTATCTCCCTGTCTCTGTATTTCATATTCTGTTAAACATACCCATTTTAACCAATATTTTTTTCTTTATGATTTATTACACTCTAGTGTGTTGTGCAAAACTCACAAAAAGATTTTTCAAGTTTGTGGTATGAAACTTTTTCCGTTTTGCATTTGTTTTGTGTAAAAGATTTTTGACTTTTAAATGTTACCTTCAGTGTATAAATTGGAAATAATGGATTTACAGTCAAATTTTCAGTGCATTAATGAGATCCCATAAAGCTTTAGAAAGTTTAGACTATCTAACTTGGTTTTAAACTAGTAAATATTTTATGCTTCCTCTGGGGTTATTTTTCAAGCATTACATTACCAGACCTAAGCTTAGATTGTTTCTTATTTCCTAATATATTTTTGTTTATTTGTAGACTCACCAAAGAATGGGTATTTAATAAATATTTAATACATATTTTAAAATGAAGAAACAAACTATAAAGTGTTTGCAACAAAAATTTTGACTGTGTGTAATTGATATCCACATTATGCTAATAGCAAAGTGTAATGTTTCATTTCACTTTTGCCCCTGGCTTCTTCGCTTTTATTGTTATTTCAAACTGAAAGTGATGCCAGTTTGAAGAGTTTTAGCAAAGAGATAGAAAAAAAAGATGCAGTGACTTCTTTGGGGATCAGTTTTTGAATATCACTTGTCTAGGTTTTATAAGGAGAGATGAAAAGCAATGCCAATATATACTTAATAAAAATCTACTCAATTCTTCCTATTGACTCAGGATTCAAAAGAGATACAAAAAGAACCTTGATCACTACACATGAGGAGCTCTCTTATTAAGATGCGGTGCGTCTAGGCTAAGGCAAATGAAGCGCTTATGATTCTGTGCCTTTGTGCCTCCGAGGCAGGAGTCCAGTGACCAAACTCTAAAACCATTAAAAAAAAAAGAAAACAGATTATTAGGCTTCACCCAAAAGATACTGGGACAGGGTTATTGATCCAATACAACAAATACTATTAATTACCTACCTCAGGTGCAAAGTTTAGGGCACCAAAAAACTTAGTAATCAAGATAAATACTATTTTAATGCAATCTTTTTTAAAAATAAAAATTACTGCAAAAGGCAAAAAGTGATCAACAAACTAATACATTTTTAAATAAAGATGTGATTAGTATTATTGATCTTTCCTTTTGTCTCAGGCTATGATATGGCTCAATGGGGCATTGTATCTTAAAACAAAACCACAACACAACTGTGAAATATTACCATTTATAGGCCAAAGCCATAGAGCAAATGATTCCTTCAGTGGCCTGTGTTAGCTGCTTTCGCTTCCCTCCTATCAGGGAGTTTCTGCAGTTATGGGCTGCTTATTTGCTGCAGCTGTTAGACTCTGTCCTCTCAGCCAGCACCAGGGATCAACAAACTGGCAGGAAGCAATTGGCTTGAAGACAATCATCTTTGGAAGTGCAACTTCTGGACCTCATTTCAACAGGGCTCACAAATTTCCGTTATAGGCATACACCTATATTCACATTCATCATTGCTTTAGAAGAACTGGAAATCTGAGGAATGATTCAGATCGAAATTCAACAGAAATCAATAACAACAAAGCAAATATGTTTATTTCTTTGAGATTTTGTTTCCTTCAGATTCAGAATTCAGGTTAAACTATGATCAGACAGTATATGCCTCCTGTTTTTAGACGGTTTATGCTTACTAAAGTGAATGGTGATAAGTTAATTGACAGTTTTCTTTTACATACATTGAGCAATACCAGTTTAAAAGTGTGTGTAAAAATACTTTGGTAGGAGTAAAATACATTGTATGCCTTTGATAATCACTATAAATATTTTCAGAAGGATAAAAAAGTAAAGTAAAATGTGTCCTGTTTCTCATGTAGAGTTTATTACCTTTTTCTTACTTATTCTGCTTGTGTAAGGTGTTATTACTTTTTAAGAACAATTTTTACTATTGCTTACCATCTACATGGCATGTATATATAAAATGGGAAGAAAACAAAGGGAAATTGTCATGACTTAAATATTCATTTGTGTCTAAAATAAGTTGTGTCCTATCATCATATAAAAAAAGACAGAGGAATTATCTTGTAGATCAATCAAGAGAACTTTAATATCACCAATCCCCAACTCTAAGAAATACAGAGTAAGCTGAAATGGCAACCATTCCACAGTTTTATTGAAAAGAATGGAGTAATGTATAAATTTCATTCACTTATCTGACCATAAAAAGAATGCATGAGTTCTATGCAGAAGACGACAGAGAAAAACACTCCATTTAGAATGAAAAACATAACCTTTCCTGTCATTCTGTGTGACTCTTCCTACGGGTTATATTATGCTATGCATGATACAGCATAATAGTAATATTCCGTAAGTGCAGCCATTGGCAACTAACAAGAATTGTACAAAACCATGTCTCATGGCAATTCATGAACTTTACCTTCAAGTCCCAAGGATGCAAATGTCTAAGCATATGAAGCTAAGTTAACTGATACAGGGTTTGATTATCCGGATTCCCCTTAGGTAACTGCTGATAGTCTATTAGAAATCTACTAGGAGGATGGAAGCAAATAGGGCAAATAGGAGAAACTGAGGACAATAGAACAAAATAAAACTTTAAGATGTAACAGGTAGGGGGAGAAAAACAAGAGAAGAAATAAAATCAGCAACTGTAATTCAATCTACAGACATTTGCTATGGGGAACAAAGAGTTCTTTTCTGTTTAATAACTTCATGGCCCATTATTGAATTTCAGCCTAGTGAAGCAAAAATCATCAAAATAATGATCCTGGTTCATCATAAGGAAGGCAGAGTGTATTAAATAAATCTGGTGAAAAGATAAAATTTTAATATAAGTTTTAAAGTCCTCTCTCAAAGTTCTGTGTGCATGTGCTAATAACTGATGTGAAAATAAGTAAAATAGTCACTTTAAAAATTATCTCATAATACCATCTCATCGCATTATGATAACGTATGTTATGAAACATAGCTATCTCTCTATTTTGAGTATTCTCTTAACAAAATGTTAGGAATAGTGTGTATCTCTTGGAGGCAATAATAAAAATAATTTCTTTTCCTCTGTCTGTCTAAGAAGACAGATGGTTATAGAGGAAAAAAAGGCTACAATTGATATTAGAAGTCCTTGATAGGAGACTCTGCTCCATAATTTACTTACGCTGTAATCATGAATAGCATTTAAACTTTTAAAATTACATCTATTGAGGAAAATGATGTCTGTCCTGTCAACTTTGATAGGGTGTGGATCACATTGGATAACGAACCTGTAAAAACCCGTAGTTCTCCTGGATAATACACTGAAGAGTGTTTTCCAACTTGGTTCGATTCTCCCCATCACTTTCAGGTATACAAATCAAACATATGTTTGGTCTTTTCACATAGCCCCATATTTCTTGGAGGCTTTGCTTGCTCCTTTTCATTCTTTTTTTCTCTAATCTTGTCTTCATGCTTCCTTTCATTAAGTTGATCTTCAGTCTCTGATATCCTTTCTTCCATTTGATAGATTTGGTTATTGATACTTGTGTATGCTTCACAAAGTTCTCATGCTCTATTTTTCAGCTCCATCAGGTCGTTTATGTTCTTCTCTAAACTGGTTATTCTAGTTAGCAATTCCTCTATCCTTTTTTTTTCAAGGTTCTTAGCTTCCTTGCATTGGGTTAAAACAATGCTCCTTTAGCTCGGAAGTGTTTGTTATTACCCACCTTCTGAAGCCTACTTCTGTCAAATCGTCAAACTCATTCTCTGTCTAGTTTTGCTCCTTCACTGGTGATGAGTTGTGACCTTTTGGAGGAGAAGAGGTATTCTGGTTTTTGGAATTTTCAAGCTTTTTGCACTGGTTTTTCCTTATCTTTGTGGATTTATCTACCTTAGGTCTTTGATGTTGGTGACCTGTGGATGGGGTTTTGGTGTGGACGTCCTTTTTGTTAATGTTGATGCTATTCCTTTCTGTTTGTTAGTTTTCCATCTAACAGTTAGGCCCTTCTGCTGCAGGTCTGCTGGAGTTTGCTAGGGGTCCACTCCAGACCCTGTTTGCCTGGGTATCGCCAGTGGAGGCTGCAGAACAGCAAAAATTGCTGCCTGTTCCTTTCTCTGGAAGCTTTGTCACAGAGGGGCACCTGCCAGATGCCAGCCGGAGCTCTGCTGCGTGAGTGTTGACCCTTGCTGGGAGGTGTCCCCCAGTCAGGAGGCACAGGGGTCAGGATCCACTTGAGGAGGCAGTCTGCCCCTTAGCAGAGCTCGGTCACTGTGCTGGGAGATCTGTTGCTCTCTTCAGAGCCAGCAGGCGGGAACATTTAATTCTGCTGAAGCTGTACCCACAGCCGCACCTTCCCCCAGGCGCTCTGATGAGAGTTTTATCTATAAGCCCCTGACTGGGGCTGCTGCCTTTCTTTCAGAGATGCCCTGCCCAGAGAGGAGGAATCTAGAGACACAGTGTGGCTCCAGCGGCTTTGCCGAGTTGCAGTGTTCGAACTTCCCGCAGGTTTTGTTTACACTGTGAGGGGAAAATCTCAGTAATGGCAGATGCCCCTCTCCCCACCAAGCTCAAGCATCCCAGGTCAACTTCAGACTCCTGTGCTGGCAGCAAGAATTTCAACCCAGTGGATCTTGGCTTGCTGGGCTCTGTGGGGGTGGGATCCACTGAGTAAGACCACTTGGCTCCCTGGCTTCAGCTCCTTTTCCAGGGGAGTGAACAGTTCTGTCTTGCTGGCGTTCCAGGCACCACTGAGGTATGAAAAAAACTCCTGCAGCTACCTCAGTGTCTGCCCAAATGGCTGCCCAGTTTTGTGCTTGAAACCCAGGGCCCTGGTGACCCGAGGGAATCTCCTGGTGTGTGGGTTGTGAAGACCACGATAAAAGCTTAGTATCTGGGCTGGAATGCACCATTCCTCATGGTAGTGTCCCTCGTGACTTCCCTTCGCTAGGGGAGGGAGTTCCCGGACCCCTCATGCTTCCCAGATGAGGGGACACCTACCCTGCTTCAGCTCACCCTCCGTGGGATGCACCCACTGTTTAACCAGTCCCAGTGAGATGAGCTAGGTACCTCAGTTGGTAATGCAGAAATGACCCACCTTCTGTGTTGATCTCCCTAGGAGCTGCAGACCAGAGCTGTTCCTATTCAACCATCTTGCCTACCTAGCAAGACAGGCCAAGATTCAAATTCAAAAATTACAGAGAACACCACAAAGATAATCCTTGAGAAGAGCAACCCCAAGACACATAATTGTCTGATTCACAAAGATTGAAATGAAGGAAAAAATGGTAAGGGCAGCCAGAGAGAAAGGTTGAGTTACCCATAAAGGGAAGCCCATCAGACTGACAGCAGATCTCTCTACAGAAACCCTACAAGCCAGAAGAGACTGGGGGCCAATATTCAATATTCTTAAAGAAAAGAATTTTCAACCCAACATTTCATATCCACCCAAACTAAGCTTGAACTAGGTTTTCTCTCTGGTTGTAGTACACTCTTGCTGTCTGTCTTTCTTGCCTTCTTTCTGCACATTTTCCTTTTAGGAAATCAAGACATATTTCACTTCCTTGAAGGGGTTTGAGATTGATAAAAAGAAATGTGAAGAGAAAGAAGATAATTTTTTTCTTTTTCCGGTCCATGTAAAGATGATGCTCTAACCCTCCTCCCTTACAAGCATGTGTACCTATCAAAAGAAAACTTAGAAATTTGAATCTTGAGTTTACATTTAAGTCATAGCATGGAGAGGATTGAGAATGTGGCACAATGGAATTCTCATCCCTACTATTTCTAAATCACTCAGCAAACTGAAGCTAGGTCTCTTTGCATGGTTTCCAGGGGAGTCATGATGGAATGGATACGGAAAATGGACAAAATACTCAAAATTTATGTCTTGGTTCTCACCACTCACTCATGGTTGAGACTCATTGTCTACCTGTGCAGATATGGCATTGATGGAGGCTGTTGTGTAAGTGACAAAGCCACAAATAACGATACTTCCCTGTTGAGTTCTATTAATACACAGTCAATCTGTAAGTTATTCAGTAACACCACTGAGGGAGCAAAAATGTAGCTGAGACAAGAGCTTTTATGCCTCCCACTAAGCTGCACTTTCAAGGGGGCAAGGTAACCCTGAAGGTGGAGTAGGAAATTAGACATTTTAACTGAGGAACCATGCAGATTGTGCCCAAGAGTCAGAGAAGTACATTTTCTGCTAATAAAGAAATGGAGACAATGAATTAGGGAAAACAACTATGATCCTGGGAGCTAATAAAATCACAGACTGCCAGTGCTAAGACAACATCCCACATCTTTCAACAGCCTCTAAATTCATCAGCAGGAGGCCACACCAGGTACACAGGATGAGCAAAGCCAGAGACTTACACTCAGAAAATGAACTGTGACCACGTTTTCTTCTTGAAATTAGATGCCATATTAGGGAGTAAGAAAAGTTAGGGAGAAACAACCCTGATAGGAACTTGAATTTTAAACGGTTTGAATACTAATACAAAAGAGATTAAGTTAAACATTTTTTTAAACAATGATTTTCACTTTGTCTTATCTTTCTTACAAGGTTGGTGGCCTCTGATGAAGGTATTCCAAATATAGACATTAAAAAAAAAACTTTTGTGTTAGTGATTTTAGTTGCTCGATCCTGCTATGTTAGGTAGGAACTCAACAAATATAGGAAAAATTGAAGAAATGATGTGTGTCCTCATTTATATATTATTCCTCATTTTCTCTTGAGTACCTCTTTCAGGATTCAATTTCCTTTTTAAATTTTAAGATTTCTCTAGGCCCATGACTTCTAGAGATCAGCTGCGACATTAAGTTGTAATACTGTTAATATTAACTAAACATGCCTGTGAAAAGTCTAGCCAAGCAAAACTCACTTACCTAAGAGCTGGAGTAATTTCCAAGTTTATACTTGTTAAAGTCAAGTGGCTATTAAGAAATCAGGAGTTAATCCAAATGACTAGGTCATCATTTTAGGACCTACTGGCTCCTCAGTTGCCAAATATATTCATGTTCTTTCATTGAGAGACACATTACTTCATCAACATAATTCCCATGTCTTGTTCCAGGCTTAGGACTAAGCCTGACTTTAGTTAAGAGGGATTTAAGATGCTCCAACAATCAGGAGACTCAGGAGTAAGTTAGTCTTTCTACCACACTAATTCCAACTCTGTCTCCAGTTTTACATCTCTTGTGACCTTTACTCAGACTAAGTTCTCCTTCCACATCCTCTTTCCGTTATTTTGAGTGTCCAAACTCCTGCTTTTGCTATCTAATTAGTACCAGAGTCTTCTAAGGCTGGATTTCTGTTTTGCTCTTATTTGTCTCTCCTTCTAAGAATTGGCTAATTCTTCCTGAATGCTGGCTCTGTAACTGGGATGGAAAATTGTGACAGATTTATCATTTGCTCCACTGAGTTTCAGAGTACTGCCTGTAGAGGCACCTTCATTACATTGTGTTGGGCAGTCAGGAGGCCAAATGTTTTCCTGCATTACCATCTGTTGTCTGTATTCTTCCTACTGAATTTTACTTCAACTCATCAGGTGTCATTGACTCTTTCTACCTAGAGCTAGTTCACAGTTCCAGGTACTTGCCTCTTCCTGTCTAGCCTACACCACATGCTTTGGGACATAATGATTATTCATTTGGGAAAAAACTGTAGACCAACTAGGCTATATGCAGCTTTATATAATGGAAAATCTGTCTCAAGCTGGCACATACAATGAGAAATGTATCAGTTTTCAAATTTTGAAGTGCAGGGATACGTCGACTTCGAGGTTGAGATCAACTAATGTTTCCTTATTTATGCATGTAGTTATGGAGACATGCAGTGCCAAGGTACGATTTTAATACATCACTCAAGAATAAAAACTAGGTTCTAAAAATAAACTATATCAAGATTACCCACTTTTTAGAGAATATGGTGTAGTTTCTTCTTGTCATTAGTATACACAAAAAGAGTTGGAGACAGTCATTTCTATAACTCACATTTAAATTTACTGAATGAAATAAAGGTTTTAAAATACAAGAAGCCAAATTAATAGTAATATAAGCACAGTTTTTATTTATTACCTTGACTTGGGAAAGGGTGCTTTAAAGATAGCCAATAGAAAAGGATAGACTCAAGTAACTTTTCTTGGGAATATTTATTCAGAAGGTTTTCTGAAAGAAGATAGTACATTTTCCTTAGTTCTCAATCTACACAATTCTGTATTCAGGTACATTTCTTTGGATTCAGCATTTATTAGATTAATCCAGATCAGCTGGCCCTTTCTAAACAGGACTTTCCAGGATAAGCTTATTTTTGATAGATTTTATTTTTGCCTTATTCAATTTTACCTTTAAATGTACTGGTCTTAAGCCAAAATTAATATTTATTATATCATCATTATCTTGTTTTCCTGTTTTCTTCAATTATATGTACTTCTCTCAAAACACCCGTTGCCCAGGTCCCGCCACATACATATATATTTTTTATTTTATTTATTTATTTATTTATTGAGACAGAGTCTCACTCTGTCACCCAGTTTGGACTGCAGTGGTGCAATCTCGGCTCACTGCAACCTCTGCCTCCCAGGTTCAGGTGATTCTCCAGCCTCAGCCTCCCAAGTAGCTACTACTACAGGCACACACCACCATGCCTGGCTTTTTTGTGTTTTCGGTAGAGACAGGGTTTCTCCATGTTAGCCAGGCCTGTCTCAAACTCCTGACCTCAAGTGATCCACCTGCCTTGGCCTCACAAAGTGTTGGAATTACAGGCGTGAGCCACCGTACCCGGCCACACCACATAATTATTTAGATTAAAGGTCATTGTCATATTTTAATTTCGATATTTTGAAAATAATAACGTTGACCTTAATAGGAAGTTTTTTTTATTTTATCACAAAACTATTTATTAGGGGCTGGAGGCAAGGGCAAGAGACTTTCTGTGAACCAGAGTCTTGAATAGTCTTATGTGCAAAAACCACTTTCATGTGTATCATTACTTGTGATCTTTACAACAATGCCATAAACTAAATTCTAAGTTTGGAAGTTATGTTGTATGACAATGAGATATAATAAAAAATGTGCTGGAGTTGAATTATAACACATTCTCTTACATCTCTAATCTGTCTCTTACCTGCATGAAGACTTCAGATAATTTTCTTAATCATCTATGGCAGAGTTTCCTCAATCTAAAATGGGAATCAAAACAGATATTTTGTTCCATTTCTAGGAGTTGAGTGAATCAACTGAAATAATAACAGACCTTAGTATCAAGGTATTCTACTAATGTAAATAAGAGCTTTACACTGACGGAGACCAGACATGCATGACTGAGGTAAATCAAGTATGTTTGCTTATTTAAAGGATGCAAGAAGAAGCCAGCTAGTTGGGATATAAAGCAGGAAAATCCACACTATTTTGAGTGATAGACAGAGGATTAAATTCATAGGTACCCTATAAAGCCCTCAGAAGTAAACACACGATTGCAAATGATAAGTCTGAGTGAACGACAACCATATCAGATCTTTTGAGAAAGCTCAAAGGCTTCCTTCTGTGGCCAGGCTTATATACAGATGGCTGCAGATATTCATTGCATCTACTGGGAGCCATCTTATTTTAGGCAGGTACACATTACGGGTCTTGGTGTAATACAATAAACATTGTGAACACAGACTGGTTGACCACAGGGCAGTGCTCTCAGGAACAAATGGTCCTCATTTATCCCCCAGTATTCCTAGTACTCGCTTAAACTTAGAACTGCCAAATTAGAAATAGACTTAGTTACCAAGATGTCCTTACTCCACAGTCTCTTAGATTAGCCCCAGAATATATTTTTCAGTTCACCACGTTACTTAATATTTTCTGTGTATGTGGTCTTAACCAATCTAAAGAATTTGATGTTTAAACTTTCTTCTACACATCATATTCTCTGTATCAGGGAGTCAGATATCTAAATTAGGCCTCAAGGGTTTCAAGAAGCAATAAGGGACAACTGTATCTAATATCCTGTTACCTAACTTACAAGATGACAGTTTCTTCTGAATTCTTGCCTATTATGACAATTAAAATACAGAACTTTTGGAATCTCTGTAATTAGGTAGGCAGCCATTTTATCCTATTCAGTTTATAATCAATTCCTGTTGTGCCAAATCACTAGAAATTGGAAGTTCATTGAAAATGCAAAGGGTTGCATATCTATCCAGATAAGGTTGCAAGATGAAAGATATTATAGTGATTAACAATATCTAAGTAACTGTACCGGAATTCTTGCTTCACATATAAGATACTTACATGTCTTGAAATCCCAGACAGGAACCTCAGCTACGGTTCAAGTGAATGATCCCAATAACCAACGGTAGTTCATTTAGGAGAGAGGGAGGACTGTGCTTCTGGACGTTGTGAAGGACAGTACTTTTATTCCTCCAAGTGAAGTCATTCTCCCTCCTCCTCCATTCCCCAGTATAATGAAATTTCACAATATCTGTCAAAAATATTTTCACTAATTGATTTGAGTAGTAATTTTTGGTCAGGTCAGCGATAATGAGGAAGTAATACTCTAACTCCAGATTTAAGAGGGATCAGGGTCTTAAAAAAATTCTATATTGCTGATCGGATTAAGCCTATTGTGTATCAGTAGAGATCTAACCTCTTTCTCCAGGCTCTTTCCTTGAATAACTATGCACTGTAAAGTAATTATCATCATTGGTCAAACTAACCATGGTCAGTCCGGTCCTTCCACAAGTAGGTATTTTACTTGAGCTGCTTTTTTTTGAGACAAAAAAAAAATTAAAATTTTATAAATGTCTATATTATTTCCTATGTTTTATTTCATCTTAATAATCTAACCAAAGCTTTACATTTTTCTGATTTTTTTCAGGTAGTTCTAGAATACTGCTAAGGAAGGTACATGTTTGCACTGATTTGGGATGATCTATTTACTAGTAAACAAGGGTTGAGATATAATAAGGCAAGCCAGGCCACAGGACATCAATAGCAGAATTTTAGAGCTTCACACTGCATTTCAAACACTTTTACCAGTACATTTTTAATAGTAATGGTAGAGCTGTCTACTACTTATTGAGTTCCTACTGTATCAGGTACTTAAATGTGCATAGTTACTCAAGGAAATGGCCTTGTAGGAAGAGGTTAGATCTAACTGATACATAACATGCTTAATCCTATAAACAATAAAGGCATTTTAAAATAAATGATTCTTTGTATTTTCTTTTAAATTATCATGAAAACCCTATGAGTTATGTGTAAAATTATCCCCCCTTCCTTTCTATTTCCATCCCTTCTCTTTTATCCTTCCTTCCTTCCTTCCTTCCTTCCCTTACTCTTTTTCCATCTTTCTATCTCTCTCTCTCTCTCTTTTACATTTTAGTTGAGAAAATTTGGCCAATCTAGACATAGCATGTAAATAGATCTGACCTCTTTATACAACTATGCTTTATGGAAACTGAGAGGCTTAAATATCACTATGTGAAGGACTATGGTCAAAGTGAAGTGGGTATCATTGAAAGGGTTCAAGATCTCCTTCCTGTGGGTGACTCTAGGAGCTAAAGCTAAAAATATTAGATTCATTAATAATCAAGGTGTATGTATAGATGATATGTATAATGATTGATATATATAGTTGTAAAGGAAAAATTCAGAGAAAATATATTTATATTGCTTTTTCACATTTTATTTTCAAGGGCATAAATTCTAATTAAACTAAAATAAAATGAGTATTATCATTTTCACTTATAGTAATTATATCTTTGAGATTATTGTATTAATTCTAACAAAATGATCTGTTTTTATTTATGATCAAGTTTAAGGTTCTATTAATGGCTAGTAAAGCAAGAAATCTAGCTTGTTCTTTCCTCTTTGAAAAATCAAATAAGGGGCATGAACCAAGTTACACTCATGAAAATATGTAATGCAGTAATAGTAATAAAAATGACATATTTTCAGTAAAGATAACCTTACTAAAATATTACAGGAAAAGAAATTAGTAAACAGAATGTAATTCCCTCCTGATATTGAATCCTTTACCTAGTAAAATGCCTAAAACATTGCCACAGAACATTAATACCCAGTTTTGACTGTTCCAAAAATTCTAAAATATTACGGATCAAAACACTGCAGTCAGTCATCTGCAGCAGAGCCTTTAAAAGCCACTTAAACTGGCAAGAGACCACAGTAATCAATTTGTGATTTATATTGGACTTATAATTGATTTCATTTGAAATCATAAATATAAAATAGTTTCCATTAAAACAGACATACACTCCTAACACTGTAATAATGCACTATTCTGACAATATGGAATTGAAGTTCAAGTTCATAAATGAGAGAGCTGGGTTCAAGTAGCTGACAAAATGCAGAATGAGATTTGTAACTAGCTCTTGAAGGTAGGACCGCAAAGATGAATAGAGACAATTGAAAGTAATTTTGCATCCCAAATAAATTATTTTAAGTACAGTTCTGGAGGAGACTCTTTCTTAAATGATGGCTTTTATTATTTAAGCATGATTTGTAATATAATTCTCTTCCGTTAAATGTACCATTCCTCTTTTGGGGCCAGTATAGAGATAATACATTTGAAATAGTATTTTTATTGTCCTACATTCTAGCATTTTCTTCTGCTTCTACGTCTTAAATACTATCTGTAAACAATCCCAATGAACAGGTAATGAGCGAGCAAGTGGTGATATTAAATAAGCAAACAGAATTGTATTACATTAGAGTAGAAAAAGTTAGATAATCCAAAAAATAATAAATTTCACATATTATCACATTATTATTCAATAGTGTGATTGAATTGTACAAAACAGAATGTAGAAAAGGCTCAGAGTAACAAATATAGTCAAGAATATTTTTCAAAGAAGGATGATAAATCTAGGTAAAAAGTGTGTATGGTTTCACTTCAAATTTTATTTCTAATCATCTTCTGACAGCATAAATGAAAAGACATTTTGAATACAGATGTGATGATGGGGTCTCTTAATATTCAGAAAATTTCATATTTCTTCAGAATGTCTAGCAATGAAAATGTCTGAGCTGCTGTTTCCATGTTAGATCAAGCAGCTGCTACAAGTTGGTTCCGGTGTTTTGAGAGCCCCGTTTCCCTACCCTTTAGTGAACATCCTCCATGCTAAGAGTCCTGGGAGCTGAAGGCCCTCTCTCATCCATCTCATGGAAATCTTAGCCCTTCTCCGTTTCTCCCTTGAGCCCACGAGAAGCCCTTCTGACAAGGCACTGAGTCTCAGCTCTTCAGAGGGCACCCGGATCCCCTCTTACTTTGGCAGAATCCTCATTTCCTGTGCCAGTCCAAGCCTGACTCTCCTCTCATGTCCTGTTCCAAATCCAGCATAAGAGGACATCTGTAATGGCCACTACCAACGGAAGCCCTTGGCAAGTTCATTCAGCATAAAGGGGAGTGAGAGATGCTTATTCCACAGGTGTGTGTGTGTGCGCGCGTGTGTGTGTGTGTGTGTGCTTGAATGTGAGAGAGTTCCTCAGCATAACTCTTCTGAACTCCTGAGTAAGCAAATGAATTAATAGCATTTTTTTGGTCTGAAATCAGTCACTGACTACTGTTTAAACATTTCTATGGGGACATGCACATTGTATTCCAAGAAAATAAAAAATATAAAAGTTAAATTGTGATGTTTTACTGCCTTGGTACATCAGTCTATAGATACTACAAATAGATTATCAATTACAAAAGAATTACAACATTTTAAACATACTTAATATGTAAGTGGATATTATAAATTTAATTTTCACTGATGCTCTTTAGGGTTATCATTAAAAGTATCGTTTTTCAAGGAGGGGGATATGTTATAACTCCTACTACTACTACTACTATTATTATTATTATTATTATTATAGCAGTGTCATCTAGTGGAATGAGCATGAATGACAAAAATAACCTACATCACTGGTTTTCTGGGAGGAATAACTGAGTGAATGCACCTAAATTTCCTCTCACAGTTCCTGGTATATTTGTCAATGCTCATGATAGGTCTTTTTTTTTTTTTTTTTCTCGATGTGGACAATTATGGGTACTTTGGATTGTGCCATTCACTTATTTGCATATATTTTACATTTTCCAAAATAAATTATTTCTTCTGGTAATCAGAGATAAATACTCAGTACAATGTCTGGCATGTAGTAAGCACTCCACAAACATCAGATATTGGTATTTATATTAATTATACATGTTATTTTCAATTTGCCTTCCTATCCAAGTCTAGGTTGTGAGCATTTTCTCACTTTACTAAATATTCCTCAAAAATAATTTTACAGGTATATTAGAGATTTAATATTTCTTTATTTCAATTTTAAAAATGCCACAATGAATGTTCTCATACATAAATCATTTTGTAGTGTTCTGAATTTTATCCCTGAGGATAAAATTCCAAAAGTCAAATGGCTTTTTTAAAAATCATTATTCCTCAGCATGAGAAATTCAGAAAGAATAGGAAATTTCTTCAATAAATTTTTATTTTCTGATAGTTGCTGAATATTGTATGTTTAAATTACATTTCTACTCTAACTTCTTTCATTCTCATGTATCTGTTTCAAAATAGACCTCACAGTTTTCTTAGCAGTCTATATATTTTAATTTTGGATAAACATGATTTGAGTAGCTTGTTAAAAAACAAACAAACAAAATTCCCCCAAAATCATGAACCCAAAATACAGTGTTTCAACTGAATATAAAAGTTATCTCTAAGCTCCTTGTCGGACTAAGAGAAGAAGGAAATGTTATACTAAAATATGATAAAGTGTTCAATAACGAAATAATATTAGGGTATTAGAGGAGACAATATTTTTATTGGGTTCAAGCTGCAGAGAATATTCTCATGTGGACAGTGTCATAGGCCGTGCCCAGACTGGCTGTGATCACTTCTCTCTAGACCTTCACACTATAGCTCGTGTGGCTGCACGGGCCCACAGGCTGGTCCTCCACACACAAGGTAGTTGCATTGTGATTGGCCACGCATGACTCCTAGTTATAGTTACATAATTTGTGGTCCATGAAGCATGAAATAACTGGAAGTAAAGTTAAAATTTGTACCTGATATCTAAATCCTTTGATCCCAGTTGCTATGGCTTGCTAAAGGCTGGAGTTCCAAGTGACATGGTTGAAAGAAGCAAGGCAAGCTCCTTCTCGGGAGGGGGATGTGGAAGAACTCCTTGGACAGGAGGAGTGCCATTGCCACCAGCAAAGCATGTGTGCCCAGGAGGACCTAGGAGTCCTGAGAAGCCACACGCAACCCACATTGCTGAGCCTGCTAGACTTTGTCGAGAATACACTCTTTTAGCTCATCCCAATAAACTGGAAGTTTACATGTGAGACTGCCGATTTTCTCCAGGCCTCCAACCAGGTCCTCTGTGAATTAGTTCAGATGCGCTGCGGGATATAGTAAATGGTATAACACATGAAGTCAAAGGCAACAATTTCATATAACTGAAGCAAGAGTACACGTGTAACTTTTTCTTATAAGGATCTTAGTAGTGTTAGATGACAAAAATACATTTATGGATGAGTCCTTTTAGGATATATTAGATTTACAAGTTTAAACATATTTATTTATGAAACATACAGGACTCTTGATATATGCTATTATATATGTGATTGTACACTTCCAAAACTTTTAAAGAAAATTCCTTCATCCCCACCCTCTGTTTCCACACCACACCAAGGAATTTACTGGGATTAATATTCTATAGTTTATCATTTTGGGATTAATGCCACCTTAGGAAACATATTTTTCATATTTTGTACATTGTTACAGATAGTTGAAAAAAGCCTCATTGTTAAATAAGATGCAGTGTGTGTGTGTGTGTGTTTATACACATGAAATGAAAGTGGGGTGATTGTGTTAGGCCGTTCTTGCATTGCTATGAAGAAATAGCTGAGCCTGGGTGATTCATGAAGAAAAGGGGTTTAATTGGCTCATGGTTCTGCAGGATATACAGGAAGCATGGCACTGGCATCTGCTCAGTTTCTGGGGAGGGCTCAGGAAGTTTTTACTTGTGCTGGATGGTGAAGCAGGAGCAAGCAGTCACGTGGCTAGAGCAGGAGCAAGAGAGGGTGAGGGGGAAGATGCCACACACATTTTTTAAATTATACTTTAAGTTCTGGGGTACATGTGCAGAAAGTGCAGGTTTGTTACATAGGTATACACGTGCCGTGGTGGTTTGCTGCACCCATCAACCCGTCATCTACATTAGGTATTTCTCCTAATGCTATCCCTCCCATAGTCCCCCCACCCCCGACAGGCCCCAGTGTGTGATGTTCCCCTCCCGCCACACCCTTTTAAAAAACCAGATCTCATGAGCACTTACTCACTATCACAAGGACAGCACCAAGGGTATGATTCAAAACCATTTATAAGAAATCTGCCCCCATGACCAAAACACGTCCCACCAGGTCCCACATCCAACACTGGAGATTACATCTCAACATGAGATTTGGAGGGGACATTCAAACTATATCAATAATATTTGCGGATTTGTGGAAGGCAGGCTCATATGGCCACTTGTTGAGGACTTTTGACTGGCAAAGCAGAAAGCAATCTGGGTCCTTGATTGAATCAAGAAGAGCAGAGAAGGAGGCAGCACATGAGGGGAGACTTTGCTGGAGCCGAAGGACAGAAGACGTTGAAGATCGCAGTCTCTGTTTTGCTAGAGCACACCCATTCCACTTCAAGAAATGGCGTGTGCCTGTAGTCTCAACTACTCAGGGAACTGAAGCAGGAGGACAAATTGAGCCCAGGAGTTTGGGGCTGTAGTGTGCGATGATTGGACCTGTGAATAGCCACTGCACTCCAGCAAGACATTGAAGGTTGAGATACTGTTGAGACATGGATTGACCTGATATTGTAGGAATGATAAAACATATGCTCGAAATTGTCAGTGTGGAGTGACTACAAAAGTGAAAAAGACAACAACCAGGACACTTTTCTTTTATTAATGTTATTTCCAAGGTAAATAAGAATTCCTGAACTAAAGTCTTGCATGCTTTATTCTCCATTTAAAACCATTGCTAAACACAGCTTGGATGTATGCAATAAGCACACACACATTCATATGTACCATATATGCATCATTTGCCATTTTTCTAGAATAATAGATGGCTATGTATCCATGGAAATGCAAGCACATTCAAATTGATCGTAAATCTACAAACTGTATTTACTGAATAGACTATGTTATGCGTGCATGTGTGTTGTGTTGTGTTGTGTGTGTGTGTGTATGTGTGTATGAAGAGATAAACTTACCCTTTTATTATCCAGTATGAATTATTCAGGATGCCTTGTTGATAAAATATTCTGGGTATGGTTTATGGGTTTAACTAAAACATAAGTGAAAAAGTAAAATTAATCTGAATAAATATAGTCAAGTTTAAGAAAATTTAATGGCTACCTTACTCAAACAATGATTAAAAATGAATTGTTGATTTATTTAAGGAAACCAACACATGGGTTTATTCAAATTTCCATTTCTGAATGCTCTCTATATAATTTCTTGCTAGTTATAATATCCTTGCTCATTTTGATTATTCGGCAAACAAGTGTTTTTGGAAGGCACAACTTAAATATACTAATATGCATTTATATGCTATTAATTGAGAAATAAGACATTTCCTCTCTCTATATATAGAGAGAGAGAAGATATAGATACTACTGTAGTCCTACATTTATATATTTTCACTTTTTTTTAAAGAGATGGCTTTAAGTTCTGTTAGTATAAATAATATATAAATTTGATATAAGATAAAGATTATATTCTTATTTCTGACTGAAATCCCATTTATATTTGACTTAGATATAAAAACTTAAAGAACATGAACTATTGTTAAACACAATGACTTCTTATTTAGCAATTATGCAAAATATTTTTCTCTTAGGATAAGAGGCTCTTAGGATAGACAAGGGCTGATTTTGATCATTCAGCCCAAGATGGGAAGAGAAGATTGTGTGCAGATGAATAGACAGAGGGACTTATCTATCTGTTCTCTCAAGTGCACCCATGTAATGGTTTTCAACCGTGGTTCAACACTTAAATCAGAATATTTGGGAGCATAACCAACTTTGGTATTTTTAAGCACTTCTTAAATGGTAGCAGTTATGTGCAGACAGAGGTGAGATGCTCTGAAAAGAGAAGCTCCTTCTCACCAGCACCCTGTAATTCTGAAGGGAGGGAATGCCTACTTTATAGGCAAAGATGGAAATCTTGAGGTAGAATACTTTTTCCTATTACACAGACTGGATCATCACATTTTTGTTGTTTGGGCATGAATCTATTTGACAGAGAAGCCCTGAAATTTTTTTCTGCTAAAATTCAAAGCTTTATAACCAATATTGACCTGAAACAAGCCCAGGGGGTCAGGGGAGAGAGAGTTCATATATTTCAAGAAAAAGTATTTTATATACAGGAAAGGCGGCAACAAGGAGTAGAAAAGACCTTTGAATTTGGATGGAGAAGGCTGTAAGTCCGAGTCCCACCGCTGATTCCGACTAATTGTACTAATTGTGTAGAAAATCCCTAATGTTTTTTCTACTTCTAAAACTTCACAACTCTCATTTGGTTTTAGAACCCTCTTAATTCGGTTTTAATTTCCTTTTCTCTTTTAGCCTCACCTTTCTCTTTGCTCTCAAGGTGTTCCCTGCAATTATTTATTGTTTATTTTAATAGCTCTCTCTAACCCTTCCCTTTGTGCATTTAAACTTAGCTCTTGAATGTGTAACCCATAAAGTGACCTACTTGCTTTTAGTTGTAATTTTATACATAATCAGTTAATAATAGGGTTTTAGTATCTAACACACTTCCTTTTTTTGACATTTTATTCAATTGAATTTGGAACAGTTCTTTCATCCAAATGAATGAATGGTAAATTTTCAGTTCTCAATGCTAGGTCAGGAAAGAATAAAAATTAAGAAAAGATACCCTTTCCAAACGTTAATAAGTATATACTTAATTTATGTATCAAAGTAGGTATGGCTTTAGATAATGGGTATTTTAAATAATACCCTCCCATAATTAAGCTAGTGCTGGAACTTTCTCTCCATACAATTCCCAAACCCTTTCAATATATCATAATTCAACAATATCAACATGTTCAAGTTCCATCTAAATAGATATCCTTCTTGCTACTTGTGATTTAAAAAATGTGTTTCCTGTGGTTAGTTAATAAACACATAAACAGTTTCAAAATAATGAAAATATAATTTTATATATTGTGTGGAAATCTAAGTACATAAAACTTAATGCACATGTAGCATCTAATGTTCAACAGGAAACACACATATATCTATATCTAGGAACTAAAATTCACTGTGTATGATAGTGTGTTGAGACCTTAGGAGTCACATAATTCAAAACACAAATAAACTGTCTTCTTTGACATGTGAGCAATTCAATTTATCCAGTCAATAAAGAATAACACAGAAATGGAGTGGGAGGTATATTTTCTCTCAATTAACTGTTTTCTGGTTGTTGGTTTTAGATTGTTTTCTAACAACTTGATGTTTCTAATAAATTGTATTCTGCTGTGTTCAGTTGTGCCCCTTCTAATCTACACTGCTGACAGATATTTCTAAAAAGGCAAATCACATCATGTTACTTCCTAATTATTATCTTTATGCAGCATCTCGTTGCCTGAAGCATTGATTTTCAACACTGCCTACATATTAGACAGGAAAACAAAACAAATTAAAAAAAAAAAAAACTATTGACGACCAAGCTGCTTCCCAATCTTTACGGTTAGAGCCTGGCCATAGTCATTTTAAAATTAGAATCCCCTGATGATTCCAAATACAGTTATTCTTGGGAACAAGAGGCTACATCCTCAAACTGATTTCTTCTGCTTGGCATGTAAGTAGGATGCTGACACCAGAGTCCACCTCTCTTGTCTCCAGATTCTTTTCCCAACTGCACTTCATTTTCAAAAGTACATGGACACACACAGGCACACACAAATGCATGCATGCATGTGCCAACATCCTACATTCAGTTGCTTTTAAACTCCTTCATGTTTCACAAATGAGCCTCAGATGAGATTTAAAATCTGGGTAAATGTGGTCAACAGAAGTTCTGGATCATCCAGCCACTCAGTCAGAGGCAAGTCCAAGAGGACTCTGCTTTGTTCAAATGGCTTGTTCTGGTAGAAAAGAACTCTGCCCCACCTACCCCTCCCTTCCCTGCACTGGAACCCACCTGGAGCCTTAATCGCACCAGAACAGGTAATGGGCTGACCACACCATCCTGTGCATGCTCAAGACAGCCAGTTGACTGGACTTGTAGAGTAAATCTGCCTCCACACCCCAGGGAAGGACCATGTTATGTTTCCTTACTCTGAGCTGCAATCACCTGAGGACCAGATAAGAAGCAAAGCCCAGATGTTTATTTCCAGCATCCAATATTTTACATGCTGCTAGAATTCTGCTAGTCCTGCTTATCTGCCCTCCTCCACAGATCAGTTGGAAAAAATATCCTCCAAGATTCATGTCCTGCTTTGCTCTAGAACTAGCAAAGTGCTTTGTTAATATTAGGCTATAAAATTTGTTGAAAATGAATAACAATAACAGTAATAATAGCTTCTTATGTACCAGGGAGTGAACTACATACACACTCTTAATATGCCATCTTCTATATTGTAATTTATTATAATTTTTATTTTTTAAAAAAAGTCTATATGTGAGTAGTATTATCTCCATTATACTAATGAGAAAATGGAAAAATTTAGGAAAACGAGGTAACTTGTCCATGAAAATTATCATCATTATCATTGAAAACTAATATTGACTGAGTTTTCCTTCTGCTAGCCACTATACCAAGTGCCTTACATATCATAACTCATTTAATTTTTATGACTCCCATAAAATTATGTACTAATATTATCCCAGTTTTGTAAATGGGGAAATTGGGACAGATAGAAGAAAACCCGCCCAAACTCACTCAGCTATTAACAGTCAGAGTTTGGGTTTAAGCGTAGCCAGTTTGGTCTCTGACCAGTGTCTTAATTATAATGTAGTGCATTGTTATTTAAACATAGTACTCTGACTTTAACTCTCTTATTTTATCCACTATTTAATGAAATAGAATCATTATCTGACTCACAAAAATTATTCCTCTTCTGAAAATTGGAAGTAATCTTTTTTAGTCTTTCATATAACACACAAAAATCTAGATTTCAGAAATGAATATATGGAGAAAGAAATATATCTAGGGTATATTGAATTTAAAAAAATGAACATGAGTTTTACTATGACCTGAGAATTGTAAATACATTTAATTAATAAAACCAATTTAATTAACAAAAGGATTTAAAAAAAACTACACTGTATTAGTCCCTTAGAGAACTTTATTCATTTGCACATTGGTGCAAGCCTATTGCCCTATATTTGGGGGGATATTTTAAGAAACGATCTCCGTGAGTCTCTGTGCTTTGCTTGTGCATTTTTGCTGTTAAGGTGGTTGTTTATGATATTCCAGAGTGTTTTCTTAATTGGAACCATTGGGGAAACATCTTTCTCATCTCATTTTCACTGAAGGTTGTGCCTCCCCCGAGAAAATGAGTTGCTTTAATCTTATGAACCTGTGAATGATGTAGCATATTTTGATTACCCCTTTATTCTGGCTGGTAAAAATCACACAGGTAAATTTTTGACATAGCTTAAACAAATATTTAGGGAGTTATATCTCAAATTTGGTATATTATCTTCAATGCAATCTGTATTTTGCATTCCTACATCTATTTCACTATGGATGTTAAAATTTCATGTAAGCTAAGGCTACGTAAATGTAATTATTAGTGTCCATATTGGCAGATAAATTTGCCTCACTCTAGTTTGCTTTGATTCTATCACACTGGAAATAGCACAGTTTATTTTTTGGAGATTGAAAGCACTGAGTATCTAAAATGGAAATAATCAAAATATGAGGATTCTTAAATTTGCAGGATACAGGAAAAGGAAATGTTCTTTTGCCTGGAGGGACTAAGTGTGCAAGTATGACAACTATATTCAAATAGTAATAGCTGTGACCATCAACTGGTTGTTAACGTCTAAGTGCACAAACTCTGGGGCCAGATCCTTGGGTTCAAATCCTGCCTTTTCCTGTTATTGAAGGAACCCAGTGAGTTGCTGAATGTCTCTGTGTCCCAGTTCTTTTGTTTGTATAATGCAGATAATAGATCCTACTGTACAGGGTTTTTGTATCAATCAAATGAGTTTATCTATATAAACTTCTTAGAACTGTGTCTATAAGCACTATAAAAGTGTTGGATATTATTATTTGTTGAATTTTTCCCACCTGTTGATATTATCAAGAATGATGATATGAGTATGGGTAGAAAGAAAGGAATGAAGAGGAGTTAATGTTTTCAACAAATAGAGAAGAATTACTGGGAGGTCTGTTAATTATTGCTTCAGGGAGCTACAGCCAAAGTAAGTCCTTTAAGACAATTTGTAATTTAAAGCATGGGTCCCCATCACTGGGCCTGTTAGGAACAGGGCCACACAGCAGAAAGTAAGCAGCCTGACAGACAGCATTACCAACTGAGCTTGGCCTACTGTCAGATCAGCGGTGCCATTAGATTCTCATAGGGGCTCGAACCCTATTATGAACTGCGCATGTGAGGGATGCAGGTTGAGTGGTCCCAATACGAATTTTACTAATGATGATCTGAGGTGGAATAGTTTCATCCCAAAACCGTTCCCCACCAAATCTCCACTGGTCTGTGGAAAATTGTCTTCCATGCAATTGGTCCCTGGTGCCTAAAAGGTTGGGGTCCACTGATATAAAGGACAAAAAAAAAAAAGATTGGAAGTCATAGTAGGACCAAGCACGACAATATTTCCACCCTCAAGTTCTGACATACAGAGGTAAGAAAAAAGTTTAGCTTCCACCTAAGGGGGCTGCAGGGAAACAGTATTCTCTCAGAAACCAGTTTTCAATTAAGAACTGGTGATGCAAAATTAAACAAATTTGAAGATTGTAGGTATTTAATATTACCTAACTACCTACTCAAACTTACAGTTTTCAAACTAACTTTCATGCTAACCTGTCATTCTCGGTGCTGACAGCTGCTATAGTTGTGTTTCTTAATTATTTCATTTCTTTAATAATCCCTCTTTGGTTTTCATGTACATTTCAATCTTCTTCTGAATAATGGCTAGCTGCTTAAGTTTTTCAGGTGTTAACTCCTCTGACCTTTTGCTATGGTTGTGTTTGGTGCGCCATATAAGTGTGTCCTTTTTATATCTGAAGTGGAAACCACTGCTTATTTTGTATAGTCAGTGCCAATGTGAAGGAAGCTATTCTTCCCTAGTCTGTATTGGGACGCCAAAAGGGGAATTATTGAGGTTATTGCTTGAATTTTATCCACTTGAGGAGAAAAACATATTACTCTAAAAATTCATCATCTTCTAGATGCCAGACCTCATCAAAAACACTTCTCAATTTAGAAAGAATTGTGGAGTAGAAGAGAAACTAAGAGATTGCATTATTGATTGGGAGGCATTTAACATCTTCTTCCCTTTTCATACCATAGGAAGCTGAGGGAAAAAAAAAACCAACAACAACAACTATGGGTCTACATTGATTTTATTTGGTGTTTGGGGAATTAAAAAAGCAGAGATGCTGAAAATATTTAAGACACCTAGAGGCCATACTAATCAATATCCTCCATTTCATTGTAATGTTTACTAAATATATCCTTAAAGCCATAACTCAATTTTGGGTATAAGCATGAACACAGCTCCACCCAAGAGGGCTGCAGGGGAAAGGTATTCTCATGGGAGCTAGGTTTCAGTTAAGGTAAAAAGGTGGTAGAAAAACTAAAACATATTTGAAGGAAAATTATAGGGACTTGGTGGTGGTTCCACAGGAGTTTCAGAGGGAACAGTGGAAAAGTTTTACAGAGCTCAGGTTAGAAATACACAGAAGAGTAAAGTGGTAAAATACAACAGATGCTCTGGGAATTTTGGGCTTCTGGAAGTCAGATATGCATGGCAAAAAGGCATGATGGAATTAGTCTCAAAAATTGTTTAAAGGGAGGCAATCTATCAATTCACGGTAGATTGAATTGGCTTCATGAAATGGGGCTTCTGAACAAACTACTGCCTCCTGGGACCCTGGATCATGGATGGAGAGGAAGAAAGACAATCTCACAAGGAACACTTGGTAAGGTGAAGACATCTGTGATATTGTTTTCCTAGGCAGATATAGAAGTTGTGGCAGCACCAGAGAAACATGCTAAGTGATAGTCCTTCAGAAGATTTATTTTTTTCTCTGCTGTTCATGTTGTTAAAATTAGAGAGACAGCTGGACATCGTGGCTCACATCTGTAACACCAGCGCTTTGGGAAGCTGAGGTGGGAGGATTACTTGAGCCCAGAAGTTGAAGACTAGCTTGTGTCAAATAGAGAGACTCCAGTGTCTACAAAAAGTCGGAAAAAAAAATAGATGGTGTGATCGCTTGAGCCCACGAGTTCAAGGCTGCAGTGAGCCATGATCATACTACTGTATTCCAGTCTTGGTGACAGAGCGAGAGTCTGTCAAAAAAAAAAAAAATGGAAAAGAAAATGAGAGAGAGCATACATGAAATGAATTTATCCTTTAACAGGCCAGAGACACATGGAATAAATGGATCTATTACTGAAAAACTGCCCAATTATGAAATACATGCCTTGCTCTTAGTAAGTTTCCTGTCATTTGGAAAGAAAGCTGAGATGTGTAAGGAAAAGGCTTAAAAGCATCAGACAACAGAAGCTGGTAGTATTCGAATAATAGCGCAGACCATGGTTCTGAGGTGTGAAGGAATTTGCACAACAGAGAGCTTGAGAGGTTAAAGTGACTAGACTACAGAGACACAGTTGTGAAGGAGCTAGAGGTGTAGTCAGAGGCTTTATCTCAAGAGTGATTTTAAGCCACTGACACATTTTAAGTTAGTGGGTTAAAGTAAAGTTTGCTTGGTAATGAGAGAGAAGCGTAGGTAAAGAAATTATAAGGCTGTGGCAAGTCTAGCATATAGGAATTTGCAATAATTGTGGAGTGCAACTATCATCTCGGATTATCCTGTCCAAGTATCCATGTCTTATAGGAAGTCAGTATATCCTCCACAATTTCTTTGAATGCTTATGTTCTGATAGTCATATTTGGATTGGATTTCTCACTGCTTTTGGATTTTTGGTCTGTCGCATTGGATTTCCCATTGCTGAGTCCTTTTCTGCCCTGAACTACATGTATAACAGATCATTTTCCATGCTTTCTTCAATACAACATTCCCACAAAACGTTTTTTGATTTGGTAACTTTTGCAGGGGTTTGTTTAGTGGTAGGAAAAGTGGCCCATCACACAATAAAAATAACTAATTAAAATTAGACACCATTGTGTGTAAGAGTATTGAGCCATCCAACCCCACAGCCAGGAATTTTATATTAAGAGGCATTTCCCCTATCTGCTACAGATTGATTGCATCTTCTTCCTAGCCCTCAGTACTCTGCTTGTATCTCCCAGCTCCTCAGAGTGCTTTCAAACTTCTGAATTTACATTAATTCCATATGCAGAACAGTTTAGCTGTCACTCTGTCACTACTATATTATCTCCTTCCCCTCATGGAAATATTTTTCTGAAAAAAGAAATCAATTCACAACAGAAATAAATTATAACAATATTGTAGTGCACAGAGGATTTGTGTGGCTTTAAACAGCACATTTTTGTACCTGTAAAAAACCACAGGCAACTATTGCCCATTTTAAAACAGGGTTCTTAGTTCTTCTGTTGTTATGTTGTTTGAGTTCCTTATATGTTTTGGATATTAAACCCTTATCAGATGCAGTTTACAAAAAATATTCTCCTATTCTGCAGGTTGTCTCTTTGCTCTGTTGTTTCCTTTACCATTTAAAAGCTTTTTTGTTTGACATAATGTCATTTATCTATATTTACTTTGGTTGCCTGTGCTTTTAAGGTTTTATCTAAAAAAAAAAATCCTTATCTAGACCAATGTCATGAAGCTTTTCCCTATGTTTTCTTCTAGTAATTTCATAGTTTGGGGTCTCACATTTAAGTCTTCAATCCATTATGAGTTACTTTTTGCATACGGTAGGAGATAGGATAGGGTCTAGTTTTCTTGTTCTGCCTGTGTATATCCAGTTTTCTCAGCACCATTTTTTGAAGAGATTGCCCTTTCTGCATTGTGTGTACTTGGCACACTTGTCAAATATCCACTGGTTGTAGATGTATTGGTTTATTTCTGGATTTCCTATTTCGTTCCACTGGCCTATGTGTCTACTTTTTATGCCAGTAGCATGCTGTTTTGGTTACTAAAACTTTGTAGTATGTTTTGAAGTCAGAAGTATGATGCCACCACCTTTCTTCTTTTGCTCAGGATTTCTTTGTCTATTCATGGGCTTTGTGGTTCCATATGAGTTTTAGGATTTTTTTTTATGTCTATCAAGAATGCCATTGGTGTTTAGATAGGAATTGCATTGAATCTGTAGCTTGCTTTGTATATTATGAATATTTTAAACAATATTACTTCTTCCAAAAAAAAGAAGACATACAAATGGCCAAGAGGCATATGAAAAAGTTCTCAACATCACTAATTGTTAGCAAAATGCAAATCAAAACTACCATGAGATATCTCCTCACTACAGTCAGAATGGCTACTATCAAAAAATCAAAAGGTACACAAACAAGCGCTAGCAAGGATCTGGAGAAAAGGGAACCCTTACACACTGCTGGTAGGAATGTAAATTAGTACAGCCATTATCAAAAACTCAGAAAAAAAACAGAACTACTATATGATCCAGCAACTCCACTACTGGCTATTCATCTAAATTAAATAAAATCAGTTTGTCAATGAGATATCTATATTCATGTTTATTACCGTACTATTCATAACAGCCATGATATGAAATCAACCTAAATGTCCACCAATGAATAAATGGATACAGAAAATATGGTATATATACACAATGGAGTACTATTCATCCATACAAAAAATGAAATCTTGTTATTTGCAGCAACATGCAAAAACTTGGGAGACGTCATGTTAAGTGAAATAAGCCAGGCACAGAGGACAAATACTGCATGATCTCATTCACATACGGAATCTAAAAAGTTGTTCTCATAGAAGTAGAGAGTAGAATCGTGGTTAACAGAAGAAGGGGAAGGACAAGGGAAGGTGGGATGGTGAAAGATTGGTAAATGGGTACAAAGTTACAGTTAGTTAAGAAAAATAAATTCTGGTGTTCTACTGCATAGTAAAATAACTGGCATTAACAACAATATATTGTACATTTCAAAATAGCTAGAAGAGAGGTTACTGAATGTTCTCATCACAAATACATTATAAATGTTTAAGGGAATTGATATGCTAGTTACACTGATTTGATAATTATATAATTTATACATGTATCAAAACATCATGTTGTACCCCATAAATACGTACAATTATTATATGTCAATCACAAGTTTCAAATAAAACCCCACAGAAAGCTAGTGCAGTTTCCTGAGGAAATAAAATATCAAAGGAAGTTTGTAATAGAGATCGGGAGTTGCATTCAAATGGAATAAATCATATATTCTATTTCTGCCCACTAACATCTGGGCAATTTTCCAATGCAATAAGAATTCAATAAATTTATAAACTATTGCTAGAGCATGCAGGCCTCTTGTTTTTAAGTGTGTATAAAGATTGTTTACTAGCTGGAAGAGGTAACTCGTGCCTGTAATCCTAGTATTTTGGAAGGGTGAGGTGGGCAGATTGCTTGAGCCCAGGAGTTCAAGATCAGCCTGGGTAACATGGCGAAACCTGGTCTCTACAAAAAATGCAAAAACTAGCTGAGCATAGTGGCAGACACCTGTGGTCTCAGCTACTCAAGAGGCTGAGGTGCGAGGACTGCTTGAGCTTCAGGAGGTCGGGGATGCAGTGAGCCAAGATTGTGCCACTGAACTCCAGCCTGGGTGACAGAGCAAACCCTGTCACAAAAAAACAAAAAAAGTTAAAAAAAACGATTTTTTACTGGTACTTAAAATGTAAAAAATTAATAACTTAATAACTACAATTTTTGTAACTATTTACTTTTACTGATTTTTATTCTCCAGTCCAAATATAGCACATGGGGAAAATAGATAGATGAAGAAATATAAAACCAGACTTTTAAAAGAAGTTTGTTTTTAAGATCTGCAGCTGAGATGTGAGATAGAGGAGCTTAGCCTAAAGGAAATGCATTTGCTTCTGTGTCACTGCTCATAAATCTAGTTATACTTTTCTTTTCTTTCATTCTCAACTTTCCAGATGAGAAAAGTTTTACTAAGATAAGAGAATATATTTTTTATGTATCCTTTAGAGCAGCTTTCTGGATAGAAATATAAGCAGTTGCATTTTTAAATAACTGGTTTTGTTAAACAAACTATAGTCATCAATAAATTCACCTACCTTTGCTTAAACTCAGCATCGTGCAAAGAAACATATTTGGTTTCCAATGCCAACTATACTTTTGAGTTCTTGAATGAGCAGCCATTGATTCTAGATTCAATCCTTTGGGCCGCTTTATTGCAGTAATCACTTACAGCTAGGACAGTTTGTTTTTTCCAAGTTCAGGATTCATCCAGGCAGGTTTTAGGAATTACTTCGCATTATATTGAGTATACTCATATAAATATATTGCAAATAAAATATAATTTGTAATTCATTTCTGATAAAGTTCATCTGAAGATAAATTACCCTTGAACAACATGGGTTTGATCAGCATGGGTCCACTTATATACAGTTTTTTCAATAAATATATTGGAAATTTTTTGGAGATTTGTGACAATTTGAGAAAACATGCAGATGAACTGCATAACCTAAAAAGTCAGAAAATTAAGAGAAAGTTAGGTATATCATTAATGCATAAAATATACGTAGATACTAGTTTATTTGTTAAATTGACTATGTATTTGTTAAATTGACCAGTAAATCTTCTGGTCAACAGTGGGCTATTAGTTCTAAGTTTTGGGGAACTCAGAAGATATATACAGATTTTTTACTGCATAAGAGTGGCACCCCCATCCCTGCATTGTTCAATGGTCAACTGTATTGCTATTTTACTATTAAAATTATCTTATAAATATTGATGAAATCATTGATTTAACTGATAATTTATTGTACATGGCATCAGAGTCAGTCCACAAGGGGGCTCCCTTGCTCTAATTTTCAGAATTTTCCCTTAAAATGGATTATGACACTTTGGAAGATTTTTTATCTTTGCAAAAGAATTTAATAAACCAATTTTAAATGCACCAGAAACTCTGAAGTATATTAATGGGTCACATTAACCTGAAAGAAAGAAGTACAGCCTCCACACTCTCTGGGGCATGTCATTTTCCTTAGTGAAAAACTTTCTTCACTGAATGTCATCTTGGTAGTCAATTATGACAAAGTTGTGCTTCTCTAAGTTGTGCAAAACCAACTATATCACTGATTGCCTAAACACTGCAAGACAAATAACATAATTGCAATGGTTAAGATCTGTAAGACCTTCAGGATTTCCAAATGACAAATGCTATTTCAAATGGGCAGCCACATAGCATACAAAACTAGACTTTTGGTTTATAAAAACATTTTTATAACATCTTTTTTAAAAAAGAAAAATAATCCTATTTATTCCTTCAATAAAATAAGATTTGAAAGCATTTGAAAATATCTAGTCAACTAAGCATCTGTTAGTTACTTTTTCAGGAATGCCACTGTTTATTCTGTTTGGTTCAGAAAAATATTTGAGTGCTGGTTTCATCGCAAATACTGCTTTGAAAACCAGAGAAGTTTCTAAACTTCTCTGATATCCCAAGCAGCTCACAGTTTCCAAGTGGAGAGTGAAACAAAAACAATCATACAGCAAAATGATGGGGGTGCTGAATAATACAGGGGGTTTTGCATCTTGATAAGCCAGAAAAGAAGACTGAATTTATCTCAGGTTTAAATATATCTAAATATAATGCATTATTTGACCTTTTTTAAGGCAAATACTTGTTGCTTCTTTTGCCTTGTACCAGTTGATGTGCTTCATAATATTTGCACATCCTCTTATATCATCCTTCCTCATACCGTGCAGTGGGTGTGACCATTAGCTTCCATTTCAGGCCTTTGAGCACCATTATTTCCCCTGTCAACAATGGAGGACTGATTAATCCCGACGCCCAGTTCGGCCTCTAGGTGGTGCACAAGTCTTTTTTTGTTGTAAAGCTGACATCACACCTCTGATTAGTCTCTTCTTTTCTTAACAAAGAAATTTCTCAGAAAACACTGCTATAGGCTTTCAAGTCTCACAAGATTCCATGAGTAGCAACCAATTCACAGGAGGAATAAGACACATGATGGGAAGGTTTTTGTTTTTGTTTTAGGATGGAGTCTAGCCCTGTCACCCAGGTTGGAGTGCAGTGGCGCCGTCTTGGCTCACTGCAACCTCCGCCTCCCGGTCCCTGTTCAAGCAATTCTCCTGTCTCCCGAGTAGCTGGGATTACAGGGGCCAGCCACCATGCCCAGCTAATTTTTGTATTTTTAGTAGAGATGTGGTTTCGCCATGTTGGCCAGGGTGGTCTCAAACTGACCTCAGGTGATCCACCTGCCTCGGCCTCCCAAAGTCCTGGGATTACAGGCGTGAGCCCCCGCGTCCAGCCTGATGGGAAGTTTTGTGTTACCAAGAGCAACACTAAAATCACTGAAATGTTTTTAAAAGGGGGGAAGGATAGAAACAGGGTAGAAGAATGGTTGCTAGGACTGGCGGAAAGGGAAGTGGGGAGCTGTTTGTCGAAGAGTACAAAGTTTCAGTTGTGCAAGATGAATCAGCTCTGGAGATCTAATGTACACAGAATGGTGACTGTAGCTAACAATACAGTATTGTGTACTTGACATATGCTTAGATCTGAAGTGTTCTCACCACACACACACACACACACACAGAGTAACCATGCAAGTGATATATATGTTAATTTGCTCGATTGTGGGATCATTTCACAATGTATATGTTTATCAAAAGGTCAAGTTGTAGATCTTAGATATACACAATTACTACTTGTCAATTATACCTCGGTAAAGCTGAACAAAAAGAGGGGTGTTGGGGGATATTGAACTTTTGGAATGATAGATATGAGCTGACCATGGAAGGTAAGCTCTAAAACGTCAAGGATCTTTGTCTTTTTCTTTCCCCATTTTTGTATCTCTAGCACCTAGTTTATAGTAAACATTCAAAAATTACTTGTTTAATAATTTGCATCCCTAACACATTTCCTTTTAAGACTCAGAGAGTGAATATTTTTGAGTTTGTTGGCCATACAGATTGTATAGCAGCTATCCAACTGCAGTCTTCATGAGAAACTAGCATAGCCAATATAAGAAAATGCATCGTTCTGTTCCAGTAAAACTTCTTTTACAAAAACAGCTGGCTAGCCTACTAGCAGTGGCTTGCCAGACCCTGGTCTGGACTCTTCTACTCCTGCTAATGCAGTTCCTTGGGTGTTCAACAGTTTAGAAATTGATACTTCAAGCTTGTGAAAAAGAAATACTATGGCCGTGTGGAATCATGCCTTGAAAATTACATTAGAACCTTTTTGCTTATATGAGAGATCAATAGAAATGATGACTTCATGATTATTATCTATATTTCTCTCTTTTGGAGGTTGTGATTCTTTTGTGAGCACCACTAATTACATTGGAAGAGTCTCTCCAATCCCATATTTCACGTTGATCATAGCTTTGGGAATAAGTAGTAATCTCTCGTGGGGTAGAATAAGTAGAGGTCTTTCCCATCTGCTTGTTTTCAGTTTAAATGTTTATTTGCCCTATAACTGTAAGATTTTCATTACCAGAATCACTTAGAAAAAAACATACAATAAAAAAATCTGCCTCAAAACTTTGCTCTATTTATTTAATTCAGCAAGAAAGACTATGAGCCTCAGGATACGCAAGTTTTACTGTACTTCTTAAAGAACTAAACTTTAGTTCTTTAAAGTTCAGTGGCAAACCCTGCTTTTGTGATTCCACATTCTCTCAGCCACTGCATCCACACCTTCAACCCCTGCATGTCACTGCAGTAAGTGTTGATGAAGAAAAGGTGCAACGAACACAACAACAACCCTCCACAGACAGAGATACCCTCAAAAAGAGAACAAGGATGCACTAAGATCCTCTGCTTCTAATTTATTAATGTTTTTTACATTGTATCAGTTAAGTTTTCTGTGTCAACTTGTCTGAGCCATGGGATGTCCAGGTATTTATTCGAATATAATTCTGAGTGTTTAATATTTGAATTGGCAGACTAAGTAGAGGAGATTGCCCTTTCTAATGTGGGCGGACCTCATTCAATCAGTTGAAGGCCTAAATAGAACAATATGGCATAAGTTCTACCTAGTAACACCTGAAGGCCTTCAAAGTGCAATATCAGCTTATTTCCTGCTTTGGACTGAAACTAAGCCATAGGCAGTTGTGGGTTTCCAGCTTTCTAACTCACCCAGCAGATCTTGGGACTTGCCAGCCTCCATAATCATATGAGTCAATTCCTTATAATAAATTTCTTTCTACATCTTATTGATTGTTTCTCTGAACAACCCTGACACATCATCTCTCTTTAAATATATATATGTTAAATATATATAATATATATAAAATACATATATATATACACGTGTGTGTGTGTGTGTGTGTGTGTATATATATATATATGAAAGGAACGTGCTACTCCCATAGAGAGGAAAATGTGGTTGGTATCCTAAACTGGAACATCAATGTTTTCCTAGTATACTCTGATAAAGCCAAATTATAAATATGTTTATTTAACATTTTCATGTTTTTATAGAAAATAAACATTATAAAAACATTTTCAAAATAGAAGAACATTCAACCTTCCACACAATTCGCTAACAACCCTTGGGAGACCATACAGAAGCAGTTTATACATCACGATCTCCCTCGTTCTTTTTAGCTTGTTGCCCTATTTCTTAAGGTTTAGACTGATTTTTTTTAAGTCTCTGGCTTGTGGATATATGCTGATTTGTTTCATTTATTTAATGGAAATGAAACAAATTAAATAAACAGAAAGACATTGAAAAGCACCGACATTAGTGATGAGCTTAAAGAAACCAAGACATTTGGTTGAAATAAGGTGCTATTGAAATATCTGGAACGAAAAAACACTTTGTATTTCAAGGCTGTTTAGAAAACAAGGCATAAATCTTTTCTTGATAAGAGGAAAAAATCAATAGAAAACAAAACACATGTATATGTTTCTGATAGCATTACAAATGGGGACTAGAACACATAGGTCAACCTACTGTTCAGGAAAAGCCATTCAGCTCTGTTGTGTACAGAGAATATAATTCAGGAATTTTGATAATTTTTGAAGTACTTCTTTTTTTTAAGTATCTCTAACCTCTCCTCTATGAGTTGAAAATTTGATAGGTTATCTTACTTTTAACAGTTAGATTTCCCTGCAAAGTGCTGAAAGAAAAAGAGCACATTGTCTCTACTTATAATTGAGGAAAAACTATGTTGACATTCATTGTCACTAGACAAAGTCATTTTTTTTAAGAACAGGTAAATAACTAGAAAATATGGAACTGTAGCAACGAGGGAAGAAAATAACTGTGATCCCACATATTGAATATTAAACCAATAGGTAATGATAAAAGAGTTATGAGCCTATAGATTATGCAGTGAAGCAAATTTCTATCAGATCTTGACTTGGTTTATACCTTTCTTAGTAAGAAAAATAACAAAAAATTATCTTTACATTATACTCTCTCTTCTGTTATAATGGAGAGTTTCTTTTCTTCTTTTATAGTTCTGCTGAAAAACCATAGTGATTTGCTACTTGAAACAGAATTAACATTGTGAAAGAATGAATTCCTCACTAAAACTTTTTTAGCTCCATACTATCGATAGACATAATGTGTGTGGTTCTGAAAGCAATTGCACATAAAAGCAGAGAAAGGCGTGTGTCCTACTTTCCCTCTTCTGAGGCCCAGTAGAGCTCAGCCTTGCAAAGCAAGCCTCCATCACTTCACTTCATGTATTTACTTGTTTTTAAATCTATACATAATAATTTTACATACCTATAGGGTGAATGTGATATTTCCATACATCTGTAGATGGTATAATGATTAAATCAGGGTAATTAACATATTCTTTACCTAAAACATTTATTAATTCTTTGTTCTCCTTAACCTCCTTTTAAAGTGGATTTTGGGAGGCTGGGCGAGGTGGCTCATACCTGTAATTTATGAAGGTAATTTTTATAAAGGTAAAATTTATAAAGGTAATCAGAAGAGTGGGTTTGCAAAACCATGACCAATTCTTAAAAAGTTCTCTTCAGAAATCAGAAAGGTGACTGAAAGATGGTCTATATGGAGCAGTTTCAATATGCTAGAGGAACATCTGAATGATCTCTAACTTACTGATTTTGTAATATTATTCACAGGAAGAATATTATTTATGTAATGGCTTTTTTCCCCAAAAGGGTGAACCTTTCCACCTATTTTCACAATGTCGCTTTAGTAATAATAACTAAATCCCCACATTTAATAGAAGTGAAGGGAAACATACAGGCCCAGGATCCATCTTTAGGTGGTAACACGTCTACATTCATCAGTCCTCTGCTATATATAACGGTTACCTTATCATACCAGAGTTTGTGTAGACACCTATAGGATGCTGTGGGAAAGGGGATGTTAGACTGAGCACAAGGACACCTGAATTCTAGTACTGTATTCACCTATTTTTGGACTGTGGATGACCAAAGGTAACTGAAACCATGGAAAGCAAAACCCGTGTATAAGCGGGGAACTACGGTACAGGTTCTTCTAACTTGTTCTGTGACACTTGGCAAGTTTACTAATTTCTATGAGACGATCAATTTTTTTTTCTTTTCTTATTTTAATAAAGGGCTTGGTCTTGTCTTGAGTAATGGTTTTCAATCTTTGACGTTCAAGGCCCCTGAAAGTTCTTCAGAAGTGTCTTGAAGATGAGCCATTCTGGGGGAAAATACATCTGGTCTGCTTGAGCCAGAGCGATTCTACTTGTAGTTATTTTTCATATTGGCATCTATAAAATATATAATTGGAATAAGCAATTCACTAGTAAAACCTTCTATAGTCACTTTTTCCATAGTCTCTGTAGTCTGTTTAGCTGTATGAATGTGTTATTTCCTATATTGATGAATTTAGAAATAAAGTAAAACAATAATAAAAAACCAGTCCACATAGTACTTACCAAATGCAAGGACTCTTTTTAAGAGCTTGAAATAAGGTAACACACTTATATTTCACAGAAAACCTACAAGAATAGTCTTATACATATTCCCACTTGCAGATGAGAAAGTGGAGTGTTTAATTTACTTGCTTACGTTCAAACCCAGGCCTGCTGGGCCTATATTCTATCTCTTAACCCTACCCTGTTGCCAGGACCCGGCTGCATTGCAGTGGGACACATATAGGATGGTGGGGACTGGAGAGTCCATTTCTAACCATACAGGTTTATTTAACTCAAGATTTTGTTTTTGTGTTCTTAGGGTTTGTGTATTTACATTAGAGAAAACAAAAATGGAAAGATTTGTGTGTGGAGCCATTTCTCTGTGACATAAACATTTGACACCATTTGTCTCATCTTTGCTGCAGCTGAAGGAACAAATGTTTGTGAAGAAGCGGCTTTGAAAATCGAAGATAATTCAGTTGAGATTTTCATAGATGCCTTATTTCTGACAGTTTAAAAAATCTGTATGACCTTGGACAAATTATTTAACATCTCTGAACTTATATTTCCTCATCAATTCTATCTTGGGATTATATTTGAAAAGTCCACCTACTGAATTTTCTATAATAAAATGAGATGTAAAAGTATACATTATAAATTGTAAAACTTTAATATTTCTTATTCCTTTTCCTCCTCTCCTCTTCCTCTTTCTATTCTTTTCTCATTTTGATTTTGATGGTGACATGGCTAAAAGTACTTTTTCTACTTACCAGATATTTATCTTGAATGGATCTTGTTTAAAAGCACTTAATTTATCCTTCAAAACTTTTCTTGCTTAAGATACTAATGCAAAGTTTGTGTGTTAGAGATAATTTGGATATCCTTCTAGCAAATTAGTCAGCTTCATGTCCTCTTCCAAGTAACTGGAGAAAACATCCTAAGAGTTGTATTAAGGCCATGGGCTATGAATCTACTCTTTTGAACCTATTTCCTCCTCTTTTGTTATTCAGAGATACTTGACAGCCATTTAATAATCTCAAAAGAAAAACAAAGTTGGTGGATTGATAATAGGTCCACAGAGAACTTTTGACATCTTCCTAGGATTCCTAATATCCCTCTATTGTTGAAGATTGCCCATGGTGTGAGGGCTTAGCAATAATTCATGCCATGCCTTACCCTTTTTCCTTTGATTATGCTTTCATTTATTTTTGTGATGTGCTCCTCTTTCTCTTATTCCTACTAATTCTTCAAGGCTAGTGTTTTCCTTTCTGACCATTCCTAGATTCTCACAATTCAGGCATGGTCTCAAAATTGAGGTCTCAAGACTCCTGGATGGCCTCACAATCCTTTTGTCACATTTCCTTTATTGAACTTGTCACATAGTATTATAATTACCTTATATTGAATATTTCTCCTGAAACTGGCCATTTGCTTCTCAAGAGAAATGACTATGTCATAAATATATTTGTGTACTCTCTTTGCATCACATAGTGCCTGATACCTAATGGAAGATCAGACAATGTGTGAATTAGTTAATGGTTATGTCAAAACCCAAACCTGTTACCTGCACCAATTCCACTTGCTTATTCCATTGCTTACTCCAGAGCAAGCATAAATGCTCTGGAGTTGTTTTATTTTTAGGCTGAATTCTACTCTACAATGTTGGCACTGATGGATGCCAGACTATTTAAGAAAATAATGTTTTTTGTGCCTGCTCTGATGGCTCTTGAACTTTTTATTAATGATTTTAATAAAATTGAAACAACCAACCAGTAAATAATTGGTGATTTGAGAAATTCCTGACTTCCCATTTTTTTCAGTAATTTAAATTATTGATATCATTTGCTATAGTGCTGGCAATTTAACCAAGTGTCCTGCCAAGTTAGTAATTAAAATATAAATTGGTTTTATGAATCAAAGTACTTCCTTTCTGGATAAATAAATCCTCAGAAACACTGGCAGTTGGCATCAACTGTATTTGTAAAGTCAAATGAGAAAACATTAGTTGCAATTGTAGAAAGACTAACAATTAGAGGTGTTCAGGTTTGTATTGACAGAATTACTCTAAACAGAGATAGTCTAGTCTAAACACTATCATCTATCGTGATAAAATTTGCCAGAAACCTTGCACTGTCAAGCATTTTTTTCTTCATATTCATCCATTTTAAAAATCAGACAATCCAGCATCCAAATGCTTGTGTTTATTTATAAATCTATTATTTCAAACTCAGGGAAATAAGCATGTCTCCTAATGGTCATGTTATCTTTCTATCTGTGTCATGCTTACTTTACATAGATGATGCCTGGTGGATGTACTACACTAAAAACATTGGATGACCCCAGCATCAGATGTAGGATGATACTGCCTCAAAACGTTAACTTTAAACACTCAACATTCGTGTTCCACAGGGAACTAGGTAGAGTTTCCTTTCCTCCTACCTATTAGATAATGGGAATGGAGACAACCTTGAGGCATTAATTCCTTAGAAAGAAAACCAGGTTCTAAAAGGAGGAGTACTAGAGAGTGAGTAGAGAGTGAGACTTTTCAGAGGGGCTTAGGGTAGGGATTCCTAGTGAGAATCTGGAGATGTGAAAAGGGAATGAAAGCTATAAGTATCAGAACACGAGACACGGTTCACCACCATATGAATATAGTTGCTTTTTAAATTTTCCTAACATTTCTCTTCGCCCTTACTAAGAATAGAAAGGGGAAGGGATAAGTGACAGAACGGGGGATCTTTCTCTCCTTTTCAGTCATATCCTTGTTGAGGTTGATTTGACCGAATATGACTCTTGTAAGAATAGTTCTAGTTCATGGTGTATGGATACTTTCCTTCCCAAAATATCATTTAGGTCTTACCTTTTCCTTCTAGTTTTGCTGAAAGTCAACTAGAACATTCCAACTACCTGTCCTTTTAAATAAAATGAGATTCAGACCCTTTCTTCTAGTCATTAATGTGCTATCTCTGGTGGTCTGGTGCCTCTTCTGCAAATTGCAGCCTAAATATGGAGAGAAGAAGCTGGCACTCTTATGGTGAGATTGTATGCAGGGCTTTTATACCTGGACCAGAGGTTCTCTATCCCTACTCCTTTATTTAATCTTTTATAGTTTAGGACTAGTAACCCATGCACATAGTATATGATTTAGTCCACGTGTGTTTAAAAAAAATGTTTCTCAAATTGATTAGGCTAGGAAAAGTGATGAGATTAAAAATTAAGTTCACTTCAGAAAACAGAAAGGGAGGATCCTGACTGGACTATTGTCATGGGCCCATTATCTGGCAACCCAAGTAAACATAGGTGATTAGATTCTAAGAGTGAAGTATGAATCCAAGAATAAAAGTGTTAAGGAAAATAATCCATCTCTGTTATTTATCAAATGTTGACATCTTGGTGCAATAGCTCTTTGGATGTAGAACCAGCTATGTTCACCTGGCTACAGAGACTAACACCCTAGAATAATGTGCTACATGGCTAGGCCACCCGAAGCCTGCAAAACGCCAGAGGCAGTGTTTGTATGTAGGGGTGTGTGTGTGTGTGTGTGCACACGCATGCACGTGTGTGTGCATGCATGTGCACACATTATAGCATTTTAGGTAGGTGTTGTGCTCTTACAGGAAGAGAGAGAAAAACAGAGGGATAGAAGACAATGGCAGAGAGAACAGGGAGCAGCAGATTCCATTGTGAGGTCATCATAGCTGAGTGCTAAAGGGATCTAAATATTGAAGTGAGAAAGACAAATGATAGAAGGATGAAGGTGCTCTTCTTTTCTGCTAGTTTAAACTTATCATTATAGCTACACAAATGCTGTCATTCAATCTGGATCTTAATTAAAGAGAGAGAGAGAAAGAGACAGTGACTGGATGTGGGGTATAGCAAAGAGAGCTCAGTAATATGAACTCGAATTGCAAAGTTAGTGGATAGAGGGTAAGAATTCACTCTCTCATATACCCAGAGATACAGAACTGTTCATGCAGCCGCAGGATAGAGATGTCATTTTTAGGTAACATAAATCTAGACAAATGGGAGAGATGGCTTGCAGTATCGAAATCAGAAGTAGTTTCAATAGGAGGAAGCAATATTACATTTTTCCTTTAAAATAGGCTGTATTTACTATTTAAAAAATGTTTATTACTATTAATAATAAACTAGGTGAAGAAATGCATATTCTTTGGGAAACCTGTCAAGTTTCCTACCCTAAACTATTATAATTCTCCCCAAAAATTTCTTAACAAGCTCCCTTAAGGTCAAATGGAAACCTCCAGAGGTCTCAAGCCAACAGAAGCAACATATATGTGAAGGGTTATTTCAGAAAGGGGGTTTTGGAAGGGGTTTTCGAAGAGGTAAGGAATATAGAAGGGCAAAGGGTAAAATCTATGCACAATATGAAATGACTCCACCCTGGTCTTTCAAAATGTTAGTGAAGGTAATACACTCACAGAATGTTATAAGCAAGTTTTTTGAGGGAAGGAAAGTGTTAAGCTTCATTTTTAACTTGATGCAGGTGAAATTGTGTCAGCATATTTGGAGCAGAAGTACACAAAAAGGGTGAGAGAAGGAAGCGTACAAAATTTGAAAAAGAAGCTGTGTGGAGATGGATAGTGAGTTCGAGTAGGACACGACATTGGGTGTTCAATCCAAATTTAATCTTATCTCCAGTGGGCTCTCAGCTGACAGGTGGTTAACAGTAAATTTGGAGTCACATATTTTTGTTTCAAATGTATGTGTATGGATGTACACTTATATGTAGCTGAGGCCTTCTTACTAAATACAAAATATCTCCTCATTTTCATGACACTTATATTTTATTCTAAAAAACCTAAAAACATAGAAGCAAACTTAATTTTAATTTACTATTTTATAAAATAAATGAGGGATGTTTTATCTTTCAATTTCCCTATTTGGATTTGTTTTCAAATTAGTTTGGGTTTACATTTCACATTGTAATAAACAACCATGCATTTACATAGTTATAAATCTGATTATCTCCTTTGCAGAAATTCCTGGAAGTATTACAATACATAACGTTTTTTAAGTTCTTGATGTTTATTGACAAATGACTTTCTAGAAACTTACTGCTTTCTACTCTCACCAGAAACTGGAAACTATTTTTATCCACTTGTCATTGAAATGAGACACTATCTCATTCTGATATTTGCTAATTTGGTAAATTAATATGTTTAAATTTAAATTTGTGTATTAATAAGCTCATGTAGTTTGAGTGAATTTGTTAGTTTTTCAAATGGTCTTGGTAGGTTTATAACAGATTTGTATGAGCTTTTGTATATTAATGGATAATGAATATCACGAAAGGTTTCAGATATATTAAATAGGGATATCTTCACATAACTGTCTTTGAAAGGGTTTCTGTCAGTCTTAAATGAATTAACTTCTTTATAACCCCTGGAAGAGTTCCTTGCATTTAGAAGTATTATATGTGTTAGCTTTTTATTGCTGTTAGTACTTCACTTACAAATTCATCAACTATAAAAAATAATTCACAGATGCTTACAGCTAAAAAGAGCTTAGCAATTATGAAGAAAAGTGGTAATAGAAATTTTTAGTGGTGGATCGCTTATTCTAATGATATAAAATGCATTTTTAAAAAAGAACTACAAGTATAACCCTTCTGGCTCAAGTGGGCAGGGGTTCCAGGGTACCACCAACTTGACTTGGCTTTTCCTTTGTTCCCAGAGTGACCCATCTTCAAAGCATCTCTGAAGGGACTTTAGTGCCATTGAACATCAAAGACTGAACACTGTTACCACAGACCAAGTCCCTTATTTTTTTAAAAAGACACAACCAACCCAGAGAGGCAAATTAGCCCTTGGTTATACAAGAAGTTGTAAGAAGCAGCGTATCTCTTATGTCTTTTCTTCGCAGTTGCTACAGAGTAAAAGAAAATCAATTCAGTGTATTCTCCAAAACAGCCCTTATTTCAAAAAATTTTGGAAGGAAGAAAACCAAAATAATTTGTGTGGTTATTGTTTTGTAATACTGATGGTGAAATGCATGTGAATTATCCAGACACATCTTTATTTCAGCCATCCTAAAATTTTGACTAGAATTATATATTAAACTCTAATTGCATAAATGTAATTATCAGCTCATCAATGATTCATATTTAAAACACACAAATCTTTCAAAGAAGCATAAATTATATGAACTTACATGACAAGAATAAAATAATGACAATTAGGTATCAGAAGAGATCTCAAAGTCACATGAATGGTAATATTTTTCTTTTCCTAAGCAAGCTAAGAACATTTATTACTGATTATTAACCTTTTATTTTCATGACTTAGAAGAAAACTAGTTAAGAAATCATAGTACTTTTGCTTACTCTTCCCAAACACAGTGTGTCAATAAACATTTATTGCTATATTTCTTACATAGAAGGGATATTTTAGGTGACAAGTGTTTGTTTTAATATTGCATACATACACAACAAACGAAATGCTAATTTTCAGCAAGTTTGATATGCTTTATTTTTGCTTCCTCCCCTGAATTTGCTTTGTGAGATTATTATAGAGGTTATGATTTTGGGGGCCTTGGAAACCTAAGTAGGACTTTATTCTTTTCTTTGAATTTGAGAGTTTAACTACATGTACATAACAATGTGCAGTCCATCTTTATGCAAATAGTCTAAAAAGGCAATGTGCCTGAAGGGCTGTTTTATGGCATTATTTGGTTTTATATCTTTGCAATCAACACTATGCAGCTAACATGGCCATGTAAATTCATGAGAGATTTTTCTATTGAAACCCAAACAAGGTCACCTGCTTTTGAAGATCAGAGTGAGATAAAAGTGACACTGTTTCTACAATGGTAGTAAAAAACAATGTGTAAAGCCTCTTTTAAAAAAAAAATACTATTGATTTTGTCTGTGAAAATATGTCATTGATTTTTTTTCTTTTTTTTTTGCAAGTTTGGATTTTCATTGCTAATTCTAATGAGGGAATTTGAGATGAGTTCTGCAATGAGCTATTTATACTTATTTCCTTTTACGTAATATTCCCTAAAACATTTAAAAAGTTTCAAAACCTGTATTCTTTTCAATGGCCACAGATTTTTCAGGTACCACATTTATGCATGAAGGTGAGTTTACATCTTATATGACTTTATGTGTCTTTAGGATACATTCTATGATATATGCTACAGGATAGATTTGCAACATTTATAAAAATCAATTGGCCAATATACTTAATGAGATTTCTTTTCTTTTGTTTTGTTTAGAGGTGGAGTGACTTCCTTTGTCTCTCCTCTTCTTCACTCTTTTCATAGGGTCATTTTTTTCTTAAATGTATACAAAATGAAGTTCACATTCACTTACATGTATGCTTTGTATTGCACCAGCATATGGGTTTCTGCTAATCTATCTACTGAATGTGTGTTTTGCTCCATCTTAAGTGGGTAGCTTTTAACAGACAGCATAAACTAGCTTACCCAGAGATTAAGCTCAAGACTTTCTCCTTATTATCCTGGTGTATTTATACACTAGAATGCTCATCTATTATCCCACAATTGTAACACTGATAGTTCTAATAGGACCTAGGCTAAGCACTTTATGGATTACCTAGTTCATTCTCAATAATCTTATGCCAAGGTACTATTATTTTGTAATCTTATCTACAAGAAAACTGAGGCAGAGCATATATAAGTAGCTTGTCAATGTCCAGGATGCTAGAATGTGGCAGAGCTGGCATTACCAATCACGGCTTTCACCCTCATCTACTGCATCATAAAACATCACCTAAATTCATGAGCCCCAGGCCCTCAACTATATTTAGAACAAAATAAATTGTAGAGATGGGAAAAGAGAAGGGCCACATTGAAATTTAAGTGTTTTTTGCCAATTCTGGTGAGTTCCGTAGAAGTTCTCACAGTGCTGACAGAGCCCTTGCAGGAGAATGAGAACCACTTGCCTGAGTGTCAGAAATGCTGGGATTGAACTTCCATCTCATTTTTTAATAATTATAAGGAAATGTTGGGGTAAGGCACTTCACCTTTTTGAGACTCAGTTAAGAATAAAGACCTTTACTTTTTCCCATCTAAATCATAAGGAGGTTATGAGGCAATAAATATATTAAGTGCAGGCAAAGTACAAAGTATAATATAATTATAAGGGATTACAGGTGAGGAAAAAAGTCTCTGTCAGGCCTCTGAGCCCAAGCCAAGCCATTGCATCCCCTGTGACTTGCACGTATACGCCCAGATGGCCTGAAGTAACTGAAGAATCACAAAAGAAGTGAATATGCCCTGCCCCACCTTAACTGATGACATTCCATCACAAAAGTGTAAATGGCTGGTCCTTGCCTTAAGTGATGACATTACCTTGTGAAAGTCCTTTTCCTGGCTCATCCTGGCTCAGAAAGCACCCCCACTGAGCACCTTGTGACCCCCACTCCTGCCCGCCAGAGAACAAACCCCCTTTGACTGTAATTTTCCTTTACCTACCCAAATCCTATAAAACGGCGCCACCCTTATCTCCCTTCGCTGACTCTCTTTTTGGACTCAGCCCACCTGCACCCAGGTGAAATAAACAGCCATGTTGCTCACACAAAGCCTGTTTGGTGGTCTCTTCATGCGGACGCGCATGAAATTTGGTGCCGTGACTCGGATAGGGGGACCTCCCTTGAGAGATCAATCCCCTGTACTCCTGTTCTTTGCTCTGTGAGAAAGATCCACCTATGGCCTCAGGTCCTCAGACCGACCAGCCCAAGGAATATCTCACCAATTTTAAATCAGGTAAGCGGCCTCTTCTTACTCTCTTCTCCAACCTCTCTCACTGTCCCTCAACAACTTTCTCCTTTCCACTCTTCAATCTCTCCCTTCTCTTAATTTCAATTCCTTTCATTTTCTGGGAGAGACAAAGGAGACACGTTTTATCCGTGGACCCAAAACTCCGGCGCCAGTCACGGACTGGGAAGGCAGCCTTCCCTTGGTGTTTAATCATTGCAGGGACGCCTCTCTGCAATGGGTGCAATTATACACCCACATTTCAAGGGTGTCAGACCACGCAGGGATGCCTGCCTTGGTCCTTCACCCTGTGTGGCAAGTCCCGCTTTTCTAGGGGGCAAGAACGCCCAATCCCTTATTTCCGCACCCCAACCTCGTATCTCCGTGCCCCAATCCCTTATTTCCATGCCCCGACCCCTTATTTCCGTGCCCTGACCCCTTATTTCCATGCCCTGACCCCTTATTTCTGTGCCCCATCCCTTATTTCCATGCCCCGAACTCTTATCTCTGCACCCCAACCCCTTTTCCCACTTTTCTGAAAGGTAAGAATCCCTGAACCCCTTCCCTCCGTTTCTCTACTCTCTCTTTTCTCTAGGCTTGCTTCCTTCACTATAGGCAACCTTCCACCCTCCATTCCTCCTTCTACTCCCTTGGCCTGTGTTATCAAAAACTTAAAACCTCTTCAACTCACACCTCACCTAAAACCTAACGCCTTATTTTCTTCTGCAATGCCGCCTGACCCCAATACAAACTCGACAGTAGTTCCAAATAGCCAGAAAATGGCACTTTGAATTTTTCCATCCTGCAAGATCTAAATAATTCTTGTCATAAAATAGGCAAATGATCTGAGGTGCCCGACGTCCAGGCATTCTTTTACACATCAGTCCTTTCCTAGTCTCTGTGCCCAGTGCAACTCGTCCCAAATCTTCCTTCTTTCCCTCCCGCCTGTCCCCTCAGTCCCAACCCCAAGCCTCGCTGAGTCTTTCTAATCTTCCTTTTCTACAGACCCATCTGACCTCTCCCCTCCTCGCAAGCCCAAGCTAGGTCCCAATTCTTCCTCAGCCTCTGCTTCTCCACCCTGTAATCTTTTTATCACCTCCGCTCCTCACACTTGGTCTGGCTTACAGTTTCATTCTGTGACTAGCCCTCCCCCACCTGCCCAGCAATTTACTCTTAAAAAGGTGGCTGGAGCCAAAGGCATAGTCGAGGTTAATGCTCCTTTTTCTTTATCCCAAATCAGATAGCGTTTAGGCTCTTTTTCATCAAATGTAAAAACCCAGCCCAGTTCATAACTTGTTTGGCAGCAACCCTGAGACGCTTTACAGCCCTAGATCCTAAGAGGTCAAAAGGCCATCTTATTCTCAATATACATTTTATTATCCAATCTGCTCCCCACATTAAATAAAACTCCAAAAATTAAATTCCGGCCCTCAAACCCCACAACAGGGTTTAACTAACCTCGCCTTCAAGGTGTACAATAATAGAAAAAAGTTGCAATTCCTTGCCTCCACTGTGAGACAAACCCCAGCCACATCTCCAGCACACAAGAACTTCCAAATGCTTGAACCACAGTGGCCAGGCGTTCCTCCAGAACCTCCTCCCCCAGGAGCTTGCTACAAGTGCCAGAAATGTGGCCACCATGCCAAGGAATGCCTGCAGCCCAGGATTCCTCCTAAGCCGGGTCCCATCTGTGCGGGACCCCACTGGAAATTGGACTGTCCAACTCACCTGGCAGCCACTCCCAGAGCCCCTGGAACTCTGGCCCAAGGCTCTCTGACTGCTTCCCACATCTTCTTGGCTTAGCGGCTGAAGACTGATGCTGCCTGATCACCTCGAAAGCCCCCTAGACCATCATGGATGCCAAGCTTCAGGTAACTCTCACATGGAAGGTAAGCCCGTCCCCTTCTTAATCAATACCGAGGCTATCCACTCCACATTACCTTATTTTCAAGGGCCTGTTTCCCTTGCCTCCATAACTGTTGTGGGTATTGACGGCCAGGCTTCTAAACCTCTTAAAACTCCCCAACTCTGGTGCCAACTTAGACAATACTCTTTTAAGCACTCCTTTTTAGTTATCCCCACCTGCCCAGTTCCCTTATTAGGCTGAGACACTTTAACTAAATTATCTGCTTCCCTGACTATTCCTGGACTACAGCTATATCTCATTGCTGCCCGTCTTCCCAATCCAAAGCCTCCTTTGCATCCTCCTCTTGTATCCCCCAACCTTAACCCACAAGTATAAAATACCTCTACTCCCTCCTTGGCGACCAATCATGCACCCTTTACCATCTCATTAAAACCTAATCACCCTTACGCCACTCAACGCCAATATCCCATCCGGCAGCACGCTTTAAAAAGATTAAAGCCTGTTATCACTTGCCTGCTACAGCACGGCCTTTTAAAGCCTATAAACTAAACTCCCCTTACAATTCTCCCATTTTACCTGTCCTAAAACCAGACAAGCCTTACAAGTTAGTTGAGGATCTGCACCTTATCAACCAAATTGTTTTGCCTATCCACCCAGTGGTGCCAAACCCATATACTCTCCTATCCTCAATACCTGCCTCTATAACCCATTATTCTGTTCTAGATCTCAAACATGCTTTCTTTACTATTCCTTTGCACCCATCATCCCAGCCTCTCTTCACTTTCACTTGGACTGACCCTGACACCCATCAAGCTCAGCAAATTACCTGGGCTGTACTGCTGCAAAGCTTCACAGACAGCCCCCATTACTTCAATCAGCCCAAACTTCTTCCTCATCTGTTACCTATCTCGGCATAATTATCATAAAAACACACGTGCTCTCCCTGCCAATCATGTCCGACTAATCTCTCAAACCCCAGCACCTTCTACAAAACAGCAACTCCTTTCCTTCCTAGGCATGGTTAGCATGGTCAGAATTCTTACACAAGAGCCAGGACCGCACTCTGTAGCCTTTCTGTCCAAACAACTTGACCTTACTGTTTTAGCCTAGCCCTCATGTCTGCGTGCAGTGGCTGCCGCTGCTTTAATACTTTTAGAGGCCCTAAAAATCACAAACTATGCTCAACTCACTCTGTACAGTTCTCATAACTGCCAAAATCTATTTTCTTCCTCATACCTGACACATATACTTTCTGCTTCCCGGCTCCTTCAGCTATACTTACTCTTTGTTGAGTCTCCCTCAATTACCATTGTTCCTGGCCCAGACTTCAATCCAGCCTCCCACATTATTCCTGATGCCACACCTGACCCCCATGACTGTATCTCTCTGATCCACCTGACATTCACCCCATTTCCCCATATTTCCTTCTTTCCTGTTCCTCACCCTGATCACGCTTGATTTATTGATGGCAATTCCACCAGGCCTAATCGCCACACACCAGCAAAGGCAGGCTATGCTATAGTACAAGCCACTAGCCCGCCTCTTAGAACCTTTCATTTCCTTTCCATCGTGGAAATCTATCCTCAAGGAAATAACTTCTCAGTGTTCCATCTGCTATTCTACTACTACTCAGGGATTATTCAGGCCCCCTCCCTTCCCTACACATCAAGCTCAAGGATTTGCCCCCACCCAGGACTGGCAAATTAGCTTTACTCAACATGCCTGAGTCAGATAACTAAAATACCTCTTAGTCTAGGTAGATACTTTCACTGGATAGGTAGAGGCCTTTCCTACAGGGTCTGAGAAGGCCATCTCAGTCATTTCTTCCTTTCTGTCAGACATAATTCCTCAGTTTAGCCTTCCCACCTCAATACAGTCTGATAACAGACGAGCCTTTATTAGTCAAATCAGTCAAGCAGTTTTTCAGGCTCTTAGTATTCAGTGAAACCTTTATATCCCTTACGGTCCTCCGTCTTCAAGAAAAGTAGAATGGACTAAAGGTCTTTTAAAAACACACCTCACCAAGCTCAGCCACCAACTTAGAAAGGACCAGACAATACTTTTACCACTTTCCCTTCTCAGAATTCAGGCCTGTCCTCAGAATTCTACAGGGTACTGCCCATTTGAGCTCCTGTATAGACGTTCCTTTTTATTAGGCCCCAGTCTCATTCCAGACACCAGATCAACTTAGACTATGCCCCAAAAAACTTGTCATCCCTACTATCGTCTGTCTAGTCACACTCCTATTCACCGTTCTCAACTACTTATATATGCCCTGCTCTTGTTTACACTGCCGGTTTACAGTTTCCCCAAGCCATCACAGCTGATATCTCCTCGTGCTATCCCCAAACTGCCACTCTTAACTCTTGAAGCAAATAAATAAATCTTTGCTGGCAGGACTATGCTGAATCTCCTTAGGCACTCTCTAATCAGATATCCTGAGTTGTCCCAATTCTTAGACCTTTTATACCTGTTTATCTCCTTCTGTTATTCCATTTAGTTTCTCAATTCATCCAAAACCATATCCAGGCCATCACCAATCATTCTATACAACAAATGTTTCTTCTAACATCCCCACAATATCACCCCTTACCACAAGACCTCCCTTCAGCTTAATCTCTCCCACTCTAGGTTCCCACGCCGCCCCTAATCCCGCTTGAAGCAGCCCTGAGAAACATCGCCCGTTCTCTCTCCATATCACCCCCCAAAAATTTTCGGTGCCCCACCACTTCAACACTATTTTGTTTTATTTTTCTTATCAATATAAGAAGGCAGGAATGTCAGGCCTCTGAGCCCAAGCCAAGCCATTGCATCCCCTGTGACTTGCAGGTATACGCCCAGATGGCCTGAAGTAACTGAAGAATCACAAAAGAAGTGAATATGCCCTGCCCCACCTTAACTGATGACATTCCACCACAAAAGAAGTGTAAATGGCCGGTCCTTGCCTTAAGTGATGACATTACCTTGTGAAAGTCCTTTTCCTGGCTCATCCTGGCTCAAAAAGCACCCCCACTTAGCACCTTGGGACCCCCACTCCTGCCCGCCAGAGAACAAACCCCCTTTGACTGTAATTTTCCTTTACCTACCCAAATCCTATAAAACAGCCCCACCCCTATCTCCCTTCCCTGACTCTCTTTTTGGACTCAGCCCACCTGCAACCAGGTGAAATAAACAGCCATGTTGCTCACACAAAGCCTGTTTGGTGGTCTCTTCACATGCACGAGCATGAAAGTCTCTTTAAAAGATGATTTGAAAAAGTGCAAACAATTTTAGAAAAGTACAGAGATTTACAGAAGTGCATACTCATGACCAAGGATTAACTATATTTATATTTTGTCATTTTTGCAACAGTTTAGAAATAAAATAGAATCCCTTTTTTTTCCTGTCTCAAAGTTCATTTCCCTACCTTCCCACTCTGAGTGAACCAATGTGATGAATTTGACGAGTGTTCCATTAGACCATGTTTGTACTGAAATTCTGTTTCAATAAGTAATGTGTTTCATTATGTTTTTACAAAGTTATATAAATGCTGTCAGTCTATACAAAGCAACTTATTCTTGCAACTTAATTTTTTATTCCATGCTGTGTTTTTAGCTCTTCTCTGTACATTTCTATATCTCTGATTCAAGTGTATGAACATTTCACAAATATTTATCCATTCTCCTACTGATGAACAATTGATTAATCCCAAATTTTGTTATGCTTTAACATGCGTACATCTCCAGATACACCCATGGAAAAATCTCTCTCTTCATTTACCCTAGATTGGAGGCACACCAAGGTTTAAGACTCGGTACCCTAATGTGATAAGCACACCTCATTTGAACTAATGTTTCATGTTTATTTTCTTGTTTTCTGCACTGAATCTTTTGTAAGTTCACATTTCTAAAGGGCACAATGAAACAAATATTTTGAGTTTTAGTACTTTGGTTTACTGGGATCTTGAAAGATCTCTGGGTAGTAAAGAAGTAAGCACTTAAAGTCATCTGTCATTTGGCCATTGGAATTCATTTTTTAAAACACTCATTTAATCATCAAATTCTTTAGTGTAAAGCATTTCAATTAAATTGACATTCTATGACTACCAAGTAGGAAACAAATTCTTAGTAAGCCTGAAAGAACCTTCAATGGTCTCAACACCTATTTTCCTCCTTAATCTCTTGATTTGTGCCCCTGACTATGTTTTATCTACACTAAAACCCTTGCAGTTCCCAATCTGCTCGTTGTAGTTTCATGCTTTCATGAAGTTTCAAACTTTCATGTAGTTTCAAACTTTCATGCTTCGTTAATGTCACTGCCTCTGTCATCTTTGAAAAGACGATAGTTTTGTGCCTGCTGAACATATATGAAATGCATGCAAAAAGAGTTTGTTGAAACTCTTTGTTACGACTTGCTCTTCCCGCTTCACATTCTACCTGGCCTCTAATTTAATATTAATTGTTTTGGAAATCAGAGTCAACAAAAAGACCCACAGGACTTAATGGGGTCCCATCAGTCATCATAATTAGATATGAAAGGCTGAAAGCGGGCAGCATTGTCATTCATAGCCAAACAGTCCTATTGAGAGGTCTTGGACTATCTCAGGCCAACTGTCAGACCACTCCATGCACTGGGTGTGCTCTGTTGGTCAGGGACTGGGAGGGAAACTACCTCTCCTTCCCTTAACCAAGCATGTATTATGTTTGTTAGCAAACCTCTCTGGGAATATATGTCAAGCCACATTCCTCCTGGGGCAGCTGCAACTTCAGGGCTTCACAATAAACAGTTGTGAAAACCAGATATTATCTGCAATTTAGCATACAGTGTGGAATTATGATACATAATTCACTATGCTTCAGAGAATAGGGCTGCAAGAAGATAAAATCAGGGTTTTAATTCCCAGCTATCTCTCTCAAATTTTAAGAGAGATGTTATGGACTGTGCTCTCCCCCCAACCCCGCCCATAAGTCGCATGTTGAAGTTCTCACCTCTAGTACCTTGGACTGTGACTATATTTGGAAACAGGGCCTTTAAAGAGACAGTTAAGTGAAAAGGAGGCCTTTAGTATGGGCCTAGTGTAATCTGACCAGCCCTTATTAGATTAATAAAGTTAAATACACAGAGAGATACCAGAGATGCATTAGCGCAAAGGAAAGACCATGTGAGCACACGAAGAGAAGTCAGCCATAGGCAAGCCAAAGACAGAGGCCTTAGAAAAAATCAACCCTGCCAGCACCTTGATCTTGGACTTCCAGCTTCCAAAATTGTAAAAAAAGAAACTCCTGATGTTTAAGTCATCCCATCTGTGATATTTTGTTATGGAAGCCTGTGTTAGGTCGCTTTGGCATTGCTGTAAAGAAATACCTGGGAGTGCATAATTTATGAAGAACAGAGGTTTAATTGGCTCACATTCTGCAGGCTTTACAGGAAGCATGGCGCTAGCATCTGCTCAGCTTCTGTCGAAGCCTCAGAGAGCTTTCATTCATGGCAGAAGGCAAACGGGGGAACAGGCACATCACATGTGGAAAGCAGAAGAAGGGGAGAGAGTGAAAGGAAAGGTGCCACACACTCTTAAATTACCACATCTCATGAGAACTCACTATAAGGAAGACAGCACCAAGCCATGAGGGATCCGCCTCCATGATCCAAACACTTCCCACTAAGCTCCATCTCCAGCACGGGAAATTACAATTCAACATGAGATTTGGGCAGGGACAAATACCCAAACTACATCACAGCCCTAGCAAGCTAATACAAGGTAACTGGGATGTCATCCTGCACTTTTGAAAACTTATTGCACTTATTCTTTTAGAAGTCTGTTTCGAAAAAAAAAAAAAAAATTCTGTTTCATTCATTAGACAGTGAACTTCATTGACACTTTCCTGACTATTCATTATAAAATTGCATCTATCTTTCCAATGTTCCCTACCACTTATCATCCTCTTGCAAACTACATGTTTTTCATGTATTTGTTTATTATCTGGGACCCTTACTGTCCTTTCCCCTGCTCTATATTCCATCACTTCACTAGAATTTAAACTGCTGGAGAGCAGACATTTGCATTTGTTTTGTGCATTGCCCAGTGACCAGTACCTAGAACACTACTCAGCTTAGAAAGGCTGTAAATAACTATTTACATGACAGCAAGAACAGTTTAAGAATTAGGTAATCTTCAGATTTCTATGCAGAGCAAATGCATGGTGTGACATAGGTATATAATTTATAGATATTTAACAAATGTTTCTTGAGCAAACACCAGCAGATTTCAAATATTTTCTTCAGAAAACTTAATTGCAGAATTTTCATTCTTTCCAAATTCTGTTTTTACTTTAAAAAACTTTACATGCTTCATTTTAAATTTAACAAGCCATATATATATGTATGTGTGTGTGTGTGTGTGTGTGTGCAATGCTCTAGACATAGTGCTTAAAGTTTTACTAAATTTGACACATTTAACTCATAACAATTCTTTTTTGGATTTTTAAAAGAAAATTGTAAAAGGTAGAGTTGGTGGGAGAATCTGGGGAAGAAAGGATCCTAGTTTGAGCTCTGGCCTGCTAAGAAAGAATTCTAGTATGAATGTGAAGATCAATAGAGCTTTGAAACTCAGATTAGAGCAGACCATAGGAGAAGCGGGGGTCATTGTTGCTGACTGGATTTAGTACACAGGGAATGTGTAACCCAGGGTTATGTTTTAAAAACCATTCAATCAGTGGCATTACTAATGGTAATTTTCATGTGCGTCCATGTGAAGAGACCACCAAACGGGCTTTGTGTGAGCAACATGGCTGTTTATTTCACCTGGTTGCAGGCGGGCTGAGTCCAAAAAGAGAGTCAGTGAAGGGAGATGGGGTGGGGCCATTTTATAGGATTTGGGAAGGTAATGGAAAACTACAGTCAAAGGGGGTTGTTCTCTGGTGGGCAGGGGCAGGGGTCACAAGGTGCTCAGTGTGGGAGCTTCTGAGCCAGGAGAAGGAAATTCACAGGGTTAATCACTCAGTTAAGGCGGGGCAGGAACAAATCACCATGGTGGAATGTCATCAGTTAAGGCGGGGCAAGGCCTTTTCATTTCTTTTGTGATTCTTCAGTTACTTCAGGCCATCTGGGCGTATACGTGCAAGTCACAGGGGATGCAATGGCTTGGCTTGGGCTCAGAGGCCTGACATTCCTGCCTTCTTATATTAATAAGAAAAATAAAACAAAATAGTGTTGAAGTGGTGGGGCACCGAAAATTTTTGGGGGGTGATATGGAGAGAGAATGGACGATGTTTCTCAGGGCTGCTTCAAGTGGGATTAGGGGCGGCGTGGGAACCTAGAGTGGGAGAGATTAAGCTGAAGCAAGATTTTGTGGTAAGGGGTGATATTGTGGGTTTGTTAGAAGAAACATTTGTCATTTAGAATTATTGGTGATGGCCTGGATATGGTTTTGTATGAATTGAAAAACTAAATGGAATAAGAGAAGGAGAAAAACAGGTATAAAAGGTCTAAGAATTGGGACAACTCAGGATATCTGATTAGAGAGTGCCTAAGGAGATTCAGCATAGTCCTGCCAGCAAAGATTATTTATTTACTTCAAGAGTTAAGAGTGGCAGTCTGGGGATAGCACCAGGAGATATCAGCTGTGATGGCTTGGGGAAACTGTAAACCGGCAGTGTAAACAAGAGCAGGGCATGTATGAGTAGTTGAGAATGGAGAATAGGAGTATGAATAGATAGAAAATAGTAGGGATGACAAGTTTTTGGGGGGGGCATAGTCTAAGTTGGTCTGGAGTCTGGAATGAGACTGGGGCCTAATAAAAAGGAGCTCAAATAGGCTGTACCCTGTAGCATTCTGAGGACAGGCCTGAATTCTGAGAAGGGAAAGTGGTAAAAGTATTGTCCAGTCCTTTCTAAGTTGGTGGCTGAGCTTGGTGAGGTGTGTTTTTAAAAGACCTTTAGTCCATTCTACTTTTCCTGAAGATGGAGGACCATAAGGGATATAAAGGTTTCACTGAATACTAACAGCCTGAAAAACTGCTTAGCTGATTTGACTAATAAAGGCTGGTCTGTTATCAGACTGTATAGAGGTGGGAAGGCTAAACTGAGGAATTATGTCTGACAGAAGGGAAGAAATGACTGAGGTGGCCTTCTCAGACCCTGTAGGAAAGGCCTTTACTTATTCAGTGAAAGTGTCTATTTAGACTAAGGTATTTTAATTTCCTGACTCGGGGCATGTTGAGTAAAGCTAATTTGCCAGTCCTGGGTGGGGGCAAATCCTCGAGCTTGATGTGTAGGGAAGGGAGGGGGCCTGAATAATCCCTGAGTAGTAGTAGAATAGCAGATGGAACACTGAGAAGTTATTTCCTTGAGGATAGATTTCTACGATGGAAAGGAAATGAGAGGTTCTAAGAGGCGGGCTAGTCGCTTGTACTATAGAATAACCTGCCTTTGCTGTTGTGTGGCAATTAGGCCTGGTGGAACTGCCATCAATAAATCAAGCGTGATCAGGGTGAGGAACAGGAAAGAAGGAAATATGGGGAAATGGGGTGAATGTCAGGTGGATCAGAGAGATACAGTCATGGGGGTCAGGTGTGGTATCAGGAATAATGTGGGAGGCTGGATTGAAGTCTGGGCCAGGAACAATGGTAATTGTGGGACTTAACAAAGAGTAAGTACAGCTGAAGGAGCTGGGGAGCAGAAAGTATATGCGTCAGGTATGAGGAAGAAAATAGATTTTGGAAGTAATGAGAAATGTAGAGAGTGAGTTGAGCATAGTTTGTGATTTTGAGGGCCTCTAAAAGTATTAAAGCAGCGGCAGCCGCTGCACGCAGACGTGAGGGCTAGGCTAAAACAGTAAGGTCAAGTTGTTTGGACAGAAAGGCTACAGAGTGCGGTTCTGGCTCTTGTGTAAGAATTCTGACCACACTAACTATGCCTAGGAAGGAAAGGAGTTGTTGTTTTGTAAGGGATTGAGGTTTGGGAGATTAATCGGAGATGATCAGCAGGGAGAGCACGTGTGTTTTTATGATAATTATGCCGAGATAGGTAACAGATGAGGAAGAAATTTGGGCTTGATTGAAGTAATGGGGGCTGTCTGTGAAGCTTTGCAGCAGTACAGCCCAGGTAATTTGCTGAGCCTAATGGGTGTCAGGGTCAGTCCAAGTGAAAGCGAAGAGAGGCTGGGATGACGGGTGCAAACGAATAGTAAAGAAAGCATGTTTGAGATCCAGAACAGAATAACAGGTTATGGAGGGAGGTATTGAGGATAGGAGAGTATATGGGTTTGGCACCACTGGGTGGATAGGCAAAACAATTTGGTTGATAAGGCATAGATCCTGAACTAACTTGTAAGGCTTGTCTGGTTTTAGGACAGGTAAAATGGGGGAATTGTAAGGAGAGTTTATAGGCTTTAAAAGGCCATGCTGTAGCAGGTGAGTGATAACAGGCTTTAATCCTTTTAAAGCATGCTGTGGGATGGGATCTTGACATTGAGTGGGGTAAGGGTGATTAGGTTTTAATGAGATGGTAAGGGGTGCATGATTGGTCACCAAGGAGGGAGTAGAGGTATCTTATACTTGTGGGTTAAGGTGGGGCGATACAAGGGGAGGATGCAAAGGAGGCTTTGGATTGGGAAGACGGGCAGCAATGAGATGCAGCTGTAGTCCAGGAATAGTCAGGGAAGCAGATAATTTGGTTAAAATATCTCGGCCTAATAAGGGAACTGGGCAGGTGGGGATAACTAAAAAGGAGTGCTTAAAAGAGTATTGTCTAAGTTGGCACCAGAGTTGGGGAGTTTTAAGAGGTTTAGAAGCCTGGCCATCAATACCCACAACAGTTATGGAGGCAAGGGAAACAGGCCCTTGAAAATAAGGTAATGTGGAGTGGGTAGCCTCCGTATTGATTAAGAAGAGGACGGACTTACCTTCCACTGTGAGAGTTACCTAAAGCTCAGCGTCCGTGATGGTCTGCGGGGCTTCCAAGGCGATCGGGCAGCGTCAGTCTTCAGCCGTTAAGCGGAGAAGATCTGGGAAGGAGTCAGTCAGAGAGCCTTGGGCCAGAGTTCCAGGGGCTCTGGGAGTGGCTGTCAGGTGAGTTGAACAGTCCGATTTTCAGTGGGGTCCCACACAGATGGGACGTGGCTTAGGAGGAATCCCGGGCTGTGGGCATGCCTTGGCCCAGTGGCCAGATTTCCGGCACATGTAGCAAGCTCCTGGGGGAGGAGGTTCTGGAGGAATGCCTGGCTGCTGCGGTTCAGGCGTTTGGAAGTTCTTGTGTGCTGGAGATGTGGCTGGGGTTTGTCTCACAGTGAAGGCAAGGAATTGCAACTTTTTTTTTATTATTGTACACCTTGAAGGTGAGGTTAATTAAGTCCTGTTGTGGGGTTTGAGGGCCAGATTCCAATTTTTGGAGTTTTATTTAATGTGGGGAGCAGATTGGGTAATAAAATGTATATTGAGAATAAGATGGCCTTTTGACCTTTTAGGGTCTAGGGCTGTAAAGTGTCTCAGGGTTGCTGCCGAACAAGGCATGAACTGGGCTGGGTTTTTATATTTGATGAAAAAGAGCCTAAACACTTCTGATTTGGGATAAAGAAAAAGGAGCATTAATCTTGACTATGCCTTTGGCTCCAGCAACCTTTTTAAGAGTAAATTGTTGGGCAGGTGGTGGAGGGCTAGTCACAGAACGAAACTGTAAGCCAGACCAGGTGTGAGGAGGAGAGGCGATAAAAAGATTACAGGGTGGAGGAGCGATAAAAAGATCACTTGGGTGCAGGCGGGCTGAGTCCAAAAAGAGAATCAGTGAAGGGAGATAGGGGTGGGGTCGTTTTATAGGATTTGGGAAGGTAATGTAAAATTACAGTCAAAGGGGGTTGTTCTCTGGTGGGCAAGGGGCGGGGGTCACAAGGTGCTCAGTGTGGGAGCTTCTGCCCCAGGAGAAGGAAATTCACAGGGTTAATCACTCAGTTAAGGCGGGGCAGGAACAAATCACAATGGTGGAATGTCATCAGTTAAGGCGGGGCAGGGCCTTTTCACTTCTTTTGTGATTCTTCAGTTACTTCAGGCCATCTGGGCGTATATGTGCAAGTCACAGGGAATGCGATGGCTTGGCTTGGGCTCAGAGGCCTGACAGTAATTTCCATTAGATTTATAACTATATGGTCACTTTTAATTTATTTTTTGGGACATCAGCTTAGTGCATCTTTGTGTTAAGAACTGTGAAAATTCTGAAAACTTACTCAGTTTGCAAGTGAACAGGTTAGACTGCCACAGTTTTATATATACTGGCAGGAGACACAAGATTCCTGTGTCAGAGATACTGAACTTTATTACTCATGGCCCTGAAGGCAGCATGAGCTCAGGTTTGCATCATTCTCCTTCCCCTGCAAGCCTGTGGGGTCAATGTGAGGCCCAGGTGGATGTTGCATATACAAATTTGTGCCACAGATGAGGAATTCCAAGGTTAGGAGGTGTCCATTCTTATAAAGGGAACTTCTGGCAAACCTGCCCAGCCCTTTCCTTGGAGGGAAGCATTATCTGTATTATCCTAAAGAGCAAACAAGTCTGCTCTTGGTTCCAAATAGAGACACTATGTCTATCTTTCAAGACAATGCCTATGCAAATATCTTAGAAAAGATAGTCTAGAAGAAACAAGCTGCCACAAGAACTGCAAAAATGCAAACAGCCTGTAAAGAATTGTCTCCCAACATATTGATCTTTTATATTATTCTCTTTATGCATTGTCATAAAAAGTTGAGAGACTGCAATCCTGCACCTGAAATCCTCATTTCCCTTCTTTTCAGTGTTCTTTATCTGGTTTTTCAAAATTCGTATACTATTTGTACAGTTTCTAGTGAACCTCACCTGAATTCCAGTTTTATTTACTATGTTAAATGATTCATTCAACAACTATTTACTGAGTATATATTAAAGAGATAGCTGAACTCCCATGTTTGTTGCAGCACAGGTCATGATAGCCAAGATTTGGAAGCAACCTATGTGTCTATCAGCAGATGAATGGATAAAAAAAATGTTGTACATATACACACAAAGTACGATTCAGTGATCAAATGAATGAGATCTTGTCATTTGCAACAACATAGATGGAATGGAAGTCATTATGTTAAGTGAAATAAGCCAGGCACAGAAAGACAAACATTGCATATTCTCACTTATTCATGGGATGTAAAAATGAAAACCGTTGCACGTCATGGAGCTAGAGAGTAAAAGGCTGGTTACCAGAGGCTGGTAAAGGTGTTGAGGGCGTGGGGGAAGGTGGGATAACTAATGGGCACAAAAATATAGTTTGAAAATTTAATAATACCTAGTATTGGATAGCACAACATGGTAACTATTAGTCAATAATATTTTGTACATTTTAAAATAACTGAAAGTATAACTGGATTGTTTGGAACACAAAGGATAAATGCTTCTGGGGATGAATACTCCCATTCTCCACAGTATGATTATTATGCATTGCATGTCTGTACCAAAACATCTCATGTACCCCACAAATATACATACCTACAATGTACCCACAAAAATTAAAAATTAAAAAATATATGCCAGGTACTGTACTAGCAATGAGGAATACAACAGTGAACAAGACAGATGAAACCTTTTTTATCTTGGGGGTGGGGAGGTCTGGAAAATTTAACAAAGAAATAAATTAACACTGTTATAATTTTAGAGACTGTTAAATAATAGTAAGAAATAACGAAGAGTTATATAATAGAGAATGATTTGGCAAATGGCAGCATTAGATGAGAGATGTTGGCAAAATGTCCTCTGAGAATATGATTTTGAAGCTGAGATTGGAAAGATGACAAGAGGGTGGCAGAGATTGGGGTAAAGGACATTTCAAGAAGAAAAGAGCTAGTACAAAGATTCTGGATTGGAAAAAGTAGGGTGTTTGATGAGCAGAAGGAAGGCATCTGTGGCTGGAACATACTAGGAGAGGTAAAAATGATCAGAAATGCAGCCCACAGTAGACAAAACCAAAAACAGGTAGGGTTCTCTTGTAAGCCATAGGGAATAGTTTAGATTTTATTATAAGTATTATGGAAATAACTTTTCTAAGTACATTTTATACATTTCATCTTGAGCTGGCTTAGTCTAGGGTAATGGGTTTGAAAATGGAGGAGGGTAGACAACTTTGAGAGTTTTGAAACTAGAGGCAGTATAATGATTTTACATGTCTCTGCTACTTCATATACTCGTTTAGTTTTATCAAGATGATTTTGTTTTATAGAATGTAATTTGTCATATTATCTCAAGTACATCAACATAAGGAAGGAAACCAGAGATAAGGGAATAGTCTTGATAAGAAAAGAATATTTTTGATATAATTAAATGATTAACAGTCTCTAACGGTAGTAAGGAAATTGAAAGTGTAATAACTTAGCAATTTCTGTTTAGTAGCTCTTATTTGGTTTTACTAATGATATAATGACTGATACGGTTTGATTTAATGGTTTGATACTGATATAATCATATAATGATATGATTTGATACTGATATAATGACTGATTTGTAGCTCCCATAATTCCCACTTGTTCTGAGAGGGACCCAGTGGGAGATGAATCATGGGGGCGGGTTTTTCTCATGGTGTTCTTATGATAGTGAATGGGTCTCATGAGATCTGATCATTTTAAAAATGGGAGTTTCCGGCCGGGTGTGGTGGCTCACGCCTATGATCCTAGGACTTTGGGAGGCCGAGGTGGGTGGATCACCTGAGGTCAGGAGTTCGAGACCAGCCTGACCAACATGGTGAAACCCTGTCTTTACTAAAAATACAAAAATTAGCCAGGCCTGGTGGCGCATGTCTATAATCCAAGCTACTTGGGAGGCTGAGGCAGGAGAATTGCTTGAACCTGGCAGGGGCAGAGGTTGCAGTGAGTCAAGATTATGCCATTACACTCCAGACTGGGCAACAAGACCAAAACTCTGTCTCAAAAATAAATAAATAAATAAATAAATAACATAAAATAAAAATGGGAGTTTCCCTACACAAGCTCTCTTTTTGCCTGCTGCCATCCATGTAAGATATGACTTGCTCCTTCTTGCCTTCTGCCATGATTGTGAGGCCTCCCCAGCCACTGGAACTGTAAGTTCAATGAACCCCTTTTCCTGTATAAATTATCCAGTCTCAGGTATGTCTTTATCAGCAGCATGAAAACAGACTAATACAATGACTATCATATACATTTAGGACAAAGCAACAATTCTTCTTAATATATATGTTACTATAGCCATGAAATTTTAAATATTTCTTAAATCTTCTTGGGTAGTCAGCTCTCAACTGAGGAAATAAATCTTGTTTTCTAAGATTGTTGCTCAGGCTAAAATATGGGAACAAGATTAGTAGAAATGAAGAAATAAAGATGCTGTCTAAAAATATATTTACCCCAAATATGGAATTGACAAGGAAACCTTAGATTCTCATTAATATAGTCTTAAAATATTTAATGTTGAATATATTCTGTAACAATTTATGTTTTTTTCTTCATCTTGATTTGAAAACACAGATATCTGTCCAGAGAAACAGAAAGCTAAAAACTTTTAAGTGAAAAAAATTTGTTTCATTATCTAATTTGGTTTAGTCTCTATAAGTGGTGACTTTATCCAGAAGCAAGATGATTGCATGAATTTAGGGATTAATTATTCTAAACATGGTCCTAAGTGGCAGAAACATGTAAGATAAATGTTTTAAGGTCATCATTGTTATATACTATCAAACAGATTTTATCTGTTAACACACTGATAACCTATTTAGGATTTAAGTATAATTTTGAAAATTTAATTATAATGTGGACCTATACAATTCAATTTGTTTTCAGTTTGGCATATTCTGTTAAAACATGATATGAGGGCATAGATACAGAGTAGGCAGATATTTATAAATGTTGTGCCAGGATCTTGAGAAATTTTTAGTTCCTTTATATAGGAAGTTCCTTTATATAGTTCCTTTATTTAAATAGCAAGAGTTGGTTTGATAAACTGTCCATCAGCCACAATTAATGAAAAACATATTCAGTCATCTTAATGTTAAAAAAAAAAGGAAAAAAAAAGAAGCTACTTGTTAATATCTTGAAATGCTCCTGAGAAGTATGAGAGAAAACAATGATACAATTTATTTAAAAAATATTTTAGCTATATCTATTATATGTAATAGAATTAACCATACAAACATATAAGAAGAAATCCACTTCTATACTTCTACAGTTTATTGCTAATATTGGGCCCAACCAAATAACTCTTTGGGCATTAGAGAAACTGACTTTACGTACTTTTTCTTCTCCTTTGCTTTGCTTTGCTTTTAAGGAAGTAGATCTTTCACAGTAAGAAATACCCTAAATACAATTTGTTAACTGATTTCAAAAAAGGCTACAGTGGTGACATTTTTACATACACTACAGTGTCTGAGAAACCTGATAAGCCAACTGTCCATCCACACCATATAGGTACAAGGCCACTGATTCTTGGTACATTAGGGTTTACTGTCCACTGGGCTTTGATTTATGCACCTTTGCCTAATAGTACCTTCTGTATTATCTATGTATCTGTTGGGTAGCTAGTCTCTCTCTCATACTCTCTTTTTCTCTTTTATTTTAAGATGCTTATTATTATATCCTCAAGGTTTTTCTTCAGCATTCAGTTTGTAGTTCATTATCCGAAGTGTTGTATGACATAAAAGTTAGTACCAGCCGCCACGTACGTTCTGTCCCACAGATTTACATTGGACTACACGTCATACTTTGTTTGTAAATGGGCTGAATTTTATTAGCTTGTTTCAATGATTTTGTCTCCTTATTCAGTATGAAGTATGACTTATAAGTGACATTACTGAACCTTCTTATAAAGACTTTTCATTGCAATGTGTCCTGGGGAACATAATGTGAATACTACAGAAACTGCCTTATTTACATCTTCAGCCTTGTTCTTTTTTATTGTTCTGTGTTCTATTTTTTTTGGTACAGGTATCAAAGTAATTTTTTTTTTGGTACTGGTATCAAAGTATTTTCACTACCTACATAGTTTTAAGAACACTACCTCTCTCTTTCAAATTTTTTCTGCCTATAATTGTAGGTCAAAAAATTTTGACCTACAATAGCTTCTGACAAATTCCATTCTATTTTCTCTTTTATCTAAAATGAAAATTATTTTGCACCCAATTCAACAGAATTGCATTTTCTTGGCTTAGTCTGTAGAAATCCAACTTGCTAATTGTTTTATATATCTTTCTAAAAACAATTTTGAGGAACAGATGGCTACAACTGCCCAGGTTCAGCAGCCAAAACCACTACTCAACCAGCAACAATCTTTGGCACCTATACTAGTTCCTTGTTATGAGATCCCTGGAAACAGGTTGATAGAATTAGGACAATTCCTGTATATTATAGTCTTTTAAGTCTGGTGTTTTCTAAAATAAAACATACCTACACTGTCCATAGTCACAGTTATAATTTGAACACCATCATGGCCATTCCCAATGGGAGAACTGTCAACATGAATCCTTGATAAGAACATGAGGACTTTTATTGTTGCTTTCCTAATCGGAGATAATTACTGCAGCAAATAAATGTTCACAGGGAATTACAACCTAGGTTATACCAGACTTCCTTTGGTTTAATGTGATATGCTTCCAGCAGAATAAATTACATTTCACACTAGGAAATGTAGCAGAATTTCTACAGATATACCTGCCACCAATTTTATTATCAGATTCTATTTTTCAATTGCTCTGTCTATATTGAGAGCCAAATTAAATAAATTCTCCTTACAGAACACATTTATTGAGTGCCTATTTTAAGAAATATAATGACACGTGATCTACTATAATTTAAAAAAAAGCCCACAGTGCTGTTAAAACATTTTTTGGGCATTATTTCCTTTATATTGATGCAATACCTGTTGGATATCCTCCTTCTTTGTGTGATATGTTTTAACACTGGCTAGGATGTTCCTCTTTCAAAATTCTCCAATTTGGGGGAATATTATCTGTGTGAATTTTCTTCTAGACAGAACAAATGTGATTGTGATCAAATTTATCAGAAATATTAAAACAATGTGGAGCTGCATGTATATACTTGTGTTTCACCAAAATGAGGCAAACACAACTGGCAAGTGATCAAATTTGGAAGCCTTCAATGAGTTTCCTTACATGTTTCCTTGTCCTGTTATGATACCACCATCAATTCTGTTGCCAAGTGTCTCCTCCTTGGCATAACACACATCACAGTATGCTCTCAGAAATTTCTTTATTTGAACCCTATACCAATATCTGTTGATCAATGACCATTTTTGCTCAGCATGGAGAAACAGTGCCCTGCATGAAGGGTAGTGAGAATAAAAAGGATCTTATCACCTTTATCATGAGGGTGGCTTTCCTCTCTCCATTCCAAGTTGTTCTCTGTTCTAGAAAGCAGATGTAGTAGACATCTACTGTTTTTGCCTAAACAGAATCCCTTTTTCCTTTTTTTGTTAAAAGTACTCATCCCTAATATTACATTGTTCTGGAAGGACTGAAAATAACAGAACTCAGCACCATGATCGGACCTGGACAATCAGATTATTTCATTCCTCAGCAAACAGAGATCGATCTGAAAAGTGGAAATATGAGCTCTTCTTTGGTGTTGGCATATGGACCCTGAGAGAAAGAACTTTAATTTTTTCTCTTGGACTGCAATAAAGTATAGCTGCCTAAAATATGTTTCCTGACACTTGGAGGTTTGTCCACAGTCGGTGAAATAAAGGCAAGATGTAACACTGGATGAAAAAAGAAAATGAACAACAAAGAAGCAAGTATATTGAAAATGGTGCACATTGTATCATGGTGGCATTGAATCCGAATAGAATTAGCAGAGATCCTTCCACCCTGTGATCACCCCCACTGTCTTTCCCAAGCCCAGGAATCCCTCTTCCCTTTTTTTCATTCCACTAAGTTATTTTGAGTTACTGTTTTGTAAAATTGCATATAAAAAGTGTTGATTAATACAGAATAGTTAATAAGGTGATATTATGTTTAAGTAATAAGAACAATAATAGCTAGTATTTCGCAATTACTGTACATTAGGGGCTTTTCCAGAGGTTTTATAAATGTTAACTTAATCTTCACAATAAACTTATCAAAAGTTCAAGGCATAGAGAAGTTAACTAAATTGCCTGAGTTTTCAAGGGCAGAGCTGTGATCTGCCCCCAGGTATTCTGACCCCCAAACTGGCTCTCAACCATGTTTACACGATGAAAAGAAGAGGTGACTGTTGTATCAGCTCTAAAGGCCTCACTTTTGGTGAAATGGGACCTAAATTTGATTGCATACTTGATTACTTGCTATCAATACTGAAATTGGCACTTCATAATTTTAATACTATTGAACTTTCACCATAACCCTGTCCTATAAAGTTGACTTGCAAATGAAGAAACTCTATCTCTTCAATATTATAAAATATATCCAAGAGTCACAACTAGTGAGAAAAGGACAGGATCTAACTAACAATGTGAGGCTGTGTCTTCACACCAATTCAACAGAGTATCTTGTAAATGTTGAGAGGAGAGGTACTTTAGGTCATGGGTGTCTTTCAATAAGTGCTTTAGAAAACAGGTGACAACTGATTGGGCCTTGAGGTATGAATGGATTTAGCCAGGCAATTAAATAGGAAAGCAGATACTCAAGACAGATTAAAACAGCTTGAGAGAAGTGAAATGAGCAAGTGTAAGACAATTGATACTGTCCATGGATTTTAGAAAGTGTGAAGTGGAGTGATTGTGATGAAGCTTGAAAGATTGCCTGGGGCCAGGCTGTTGAAGGCTTGGTTTGCTTAGATAAGTCAAATGCAGTAGACAATGGATAGTCATCACAGATTTTTGTACATGGGACTTCACATACATTAATTGAATATCCATCATGTACAAAATATTGCTCAAGCAATGTAGGGATCAAGGGAATAAAAGCTTATTCTGATATTATAGAGCATACAACAGCCATGTAAATATGCATGGTATAGAGAAATCAGTTGTATGATGGATGTACCAGCAACGTTGCAGAGCATTATATAGAGTTGCTTTTGATATGAGCCCTAGAATAAATTGGGATAGAGAGGGAGTTGGGGGGAATTTGAGATAGTTTTTCAAAGAAAATAAAATATGGGGACAAAAACACAATAGATAACAATCAGTGATAAGCTATATTTTGAGTTTTAAAATTGTTTTTACAATTACCCCTGTTTTGAGTATATATCTTGTCAAATCATTCTAATAAATATTTGCTGATAACTGTGTGGAATACATAAATAAATGGTAGAAATTTGGAAAAATCACTACATATTTTCAGTTATCATTGTCTGTGTAAATTCATGCTTTAAAAATATGAGAAGTTAAAGTGCCTTGGATATTATTTTATTTTCTATATTTTGTCCCATATTGTATTGTCTAATTTTCATTGAAACCACATAACATGCTTGAATAGGCATGTGGTAACTTCTCAATAAATATTTGTGGAGTGAATGGATTTTATACATCTTTTTTCTCTAAACAAAAATGCATTTAGAATCATTAGTGCACACACCACCATAAATGTTTACTATAAATATTTAAATTTATTTTCTTTTCTCTTATTCTATACCCAGAGTTGATTGCTTTTCAGCTCATAAGTGAAAGGTCACCACTTAGAAGTAGAGGAAAATGAAATTGGTGACTCATAAACACATTTATTTAAATGGAATTGGGGCAGCAAAATGTAATTCCATATATAGCATTGTGAATTATTCATGTTTTTTATAGAAGTGGGCCACGAGCATTTGATGACATTTTGTAAATTCTAACATTTTTATTATGCAGAATCCCATTGTGCTACAGATTTCCAGTGACTTCACAGGTGTCCTAAAACCCATAAACATCACGACATTACCCTCTCAGTACATATTGTTTTAATTACAATTGTATTTTCAAATAGCCTAATTAGTTGACACATCTTTGAATTACTCAGAAAACCAAATAGCTGAAGTATTTTTGGTTATTGGCTTAGTAGGAACAAACAATGATTATAATGACAAAAATGCTAAGAGAAAATGGAACAGAGCTGACTTATTTATAAGATTGTTGATTTGAATTCAGACTGATTCCAAATTGCTAAAGTTACTAAAAGCAATGTCAAGGTTCTGTAATCCTCAGTGGTTGTTAATTATATAATTGACCTTATTCTCCTAACATGCATAGAAATGCTATTTTATATACTTACTAAATTTAATTGGAAAGAGGAATTAAAAAGAAAACAAGGTCGCCATAGCTCAGCTACTTAAAGGAAAGCCTCTGTTTATGTAGATCTGATTTACATATTCATCCTAGTGGTTCTATCATGATCACATTTATTTTTGGTGACTTTCATTCTTTCCATCAACAATGGTTATACTTGGAAGAGTGAAGACACAGAATAAAATGAGATGCTCACTAAGAGTAAATAGAAACTAGAAGAAATAACTATTTGAACTTAAAATCTTCATATATCTGTTCAATCATAATGACCCAGATATCATAAACTACTTATGCTAGTTTAATAACTGGGACAAGTTAATGTTAAGAAACTTGGAATTCAGTAAGTAACTCAGTAAGTTGAACTTTTTCTTTGTTTATAAGGCTGAATCTATAATGAATAAATGTATTTTCTGTTTCCTAAGGATGGCAAATGCATATATTTATGTAGTTTGTGACCATTATTTTGTTACTCTGTATACATACATACAGGCATTTTCTAAGAGCGTAGTTTAGGAAAAGAACGCAGTACTAGAAGTTTTGGTTCATCAAGTCACGTTTCTATCAGACCAAACTTCTCTGGACTTCAAAAATGTAATCCATAAAAAGCAAGCATAATTGCCATGCTCATGCGGTGGCTGTGAATTAATAGATGGGAAATCACTTTTAAAAACAGTTTTATAAGTTATGCAAATTCAAGGTGTTAAGAGATTGTTGTATAAAAGTGAAAGATTGGCCTACCGTACCACAGAAATGATAAATTTTAATGTAAGTTTTATGTTAATGATCTTCAGATGTTTAGCAGACAAAGGCCTAATCTTTTTGACCTATTAATACCTCCCTTCATGCCAGCTTAAAATAAATTTAAGAAGGCTTATGAATTAAAAAAAAAGTAAACCTGACCTTGCCTTACCTTGGTTTCTTGAACTTTAATGTTATCACACTACAAGCCTTTCTAGAGCACAGCCAATTGAAGTTTTTTTTGAAATAATCAGGACATAGATCATATTTTCTAAGAAATGGCAATATTGGCATCTCTCATTTCAATAGTTTAAACCACTTGTTAAAGAAGAAACAGCCATATGAATCTTGCCTTTATGGAAAAATGAAGCTGTTTAAATTCAGACAGAAAGTCCAGTGAATAAAGCTTTATGTCACTAAAAACAAAAGAAAAAGAATGGGGGCTAGAGAACAGCCTTAGTTGCAAATTATTTAAAATAAGTGTAGCTACAAAAAAGTATTTTTATATCATGTTTTTTCCATGAATGTTTGAAATGGTAAAGTGATCCAAAAGCAATTGAAAATACTTTTAGAAGTAGGGTTGCTAGTGAGTTTTCTTGCAGCTTTAGTTAATAATGTAAAATGTCAATATTTGCAGACAAATTTTCAAAGGCGTCAAACGGCTCTATGAAGTCCAAGTTCTCACATGACATTCTAATTCAATTTTTTTTGATAATAGATTACTTTTATGGCACTAATCTGCATGACACCAAAACAGTTCCTTGATTAGTTCACACGCCAGTTGTCTTTTTCTAGCTATATCAGCATGTTCTTACAAGTAAGTGAATCTCTTATCCAGTATTCCCTCAAGGTTTATAGGGGTTTTACAAACTTTTTCAGTGATCAGCAGGTCACATATAATTTGAGAACTTGATAAAAATTTTGACCACACTGTACAATAAATACACACACAAATCTCATTCTGTGCCATCTCCTGAGATTCACAAACCTGTAAAGTATACTTTAGGGTAGGAATAGAAAAATATTTCTTTAAAGGGCTGGACAAATTTTGGCTTTATGGGCCAAAGCATCTCAGTTGCACTACTCAACACTGATGCTGTAGTACACAAGAAGCCACAGGCAATAAGACAACAAATGAGCATGACTATGTTCCTTTAAAACTTCATTTACAAAAGTAAACAATGTGCCATATCTGGTCATGGGCAACAGTTTCCTGATCATTGTGTTTGGGAACCACTTACATCAGATCTAAGACTTGTTGGAAGGGCATAGTTTTAACTGTTAGGATTTCAGCCATCTTGTGTGTGGAAGCCAGTACTTCCAGAATCAGTGTAGTTCATTTTTTAGCTGCTGAGATTGTAGGATGTCCCCTAAAATTTTATTCTGTATATTTTTTTCTTTGACTGTGAGTGCATTCACCCAAATCAGAAATTGCATTCTTACTAGAGACTGAATTGTGCCTCACCCACTCCTAACCCCACAAATTAATATGTTGAAGCCCTAACCCTCAATTTTATGATATTTAGACATGAGGCCTTTAAGAGGTAATTAGGTCTAGAGGAGCTCCTATGTGTAGGGCTCTCATGATACTGTTAGGCTCTCGTAAGAGGAGATGCAAGAGAGCTTGCTCTCTTCTCATCCCCCGACTTCACCATGCATTTAGAAGGCAGCCTTCTACAAGTTAGGAAGAGAGCTCTCATCAGAACCTGACCATACTGACACCCTGATCTGAGAATTTTGGTCTCTATAACAGTGAAAACATAAATTTCTGTTATTTAAACCCATCAGTCTATGGTACTTTGTATGGTAGCCCAAGGAAACTAAGACAATTCTCCAGCCATTGCTGTTACTGGTCATGGTCTTGGACCATGAAGATGAGGGCTATAGCCTTTTGGATAGCAAAGCAGAGAGCTAGAAGGAGACATAGGTTTCCTGATGATTTTGTAGAGTGGACATCATATCATTCCTGGACCAGGAAAGCTATGGATTTTATGTTAGAGAAATAATCCTCTAACTTGTTAAATTACCAGATGATTTAGTAGTTATTTCTGTTTTTCTCTTAGGTACAATGAAATCCACTTTTAACTAGTAAAGGAAATATGAGTGGATTCCTCCCACATTCTTCAGTGTATGGGGTTGTGGTTATTTGACCTAATCTCTTCGAGCAATTTATTGAGAATTTTGTCAAGATTCACTTGTTGGGGTTCAACACCATAGATGCATTTAAAGTTGTCATGCATCTTGGGATGGTGATGAAAACCAGGCTGATCTAACCTGTGTAACTCTTAATCCATATCCTGACAGTATCTTACAATATGTGTAATATATGATGGATATTAGTAGGACTACACACATTGTTACAGTTCGGCTCTGCTTCCCCACCCAAATCTCATCTCAAATTATAATCCTCCCATGTCGAGGGAGGGACCTGGTGGAAGGTGATTAGATCACGGGGGAAATTCCCCCATGCTGTTCTCGTGATAGTGAGGGAGTTCTCATGAGATATGATGGTTTTAAAAGTGTCACTTTCCCCTGCACTCTCTCTCCTGCCACCTTGTGAAAAAGGTGTTTGCTTTTCCTTTGCCTTCCATTATGATTGTAAGTTTCCTGAGGCCTCCTCAGCCATGCAGAACTATGATCAATTAAATGCCTTTCCTTTATAAATTACCCAGTCTCAGGTAGCATCTTTTTAGCACAGGCCCAGAGGACTAGGAGGGGAAAAGTTGTTTCCTGGGTCAGGCCCAGGGCCCTGCTGCTCTGTGCAGCCTCGGGACTTGATGCCCTGCATCGCAGTTTCTCCAGCTCCAGCCATGGCTAAAACAGGCCAAGGTACAGATTGGGCCATTGCTTCAGAGGGTGCAAGCCCCAAGCCTTTGCAAATTCCATGTACTGTTCGGCCTGCAGATGTACAGAAGACAAGAGTTGACCTTTAGGAACTTCTGCCTAGATTTTAGAGGATGTATAAAAATGCCTGGATTTCCAGGTAAGAGTCTGCTTCAAGGGTGGAGCCCTCATGGAGAACCTCAGCTAGGGCAGGGCAGAGATGAAATGTGGGGTTGGAGCCCCCACACAGAATCCCCACTAGGGCACTGACTAGTGGAGCTGTGAGATGAGGGTCACCATCCCCCAGACACCGGAAAGGTAGATCCGCTGACAGCATGCACCATGTGCCTAGAAAAAACTGCAGGCACTCAACACAGCCCATGAAAACAGCCTTAGGAGCTATACCTGGCAGAGCCACAGGGATGGAGCTGCCCATGGCTGTGGGAACCCACCCCTTGCATCAATGTGCCCTGAATGTTAGATATGGAGCCAAAGGAGATTTTGGAGCTTTAAGATTTAATGACTGCCTGGCTGAGTTTTGGACTTCCATGGGGCCAATAGCCCCTTTGTTTTGGCCAATTTCTCCCATTTGGAATGGGGACATTTACCCAATTCCTGTACCTGCATTGTATCTTGGAAGTAACTAAACTGCTTTTGAATTTACAGGCTCATAAGTGGAAGGGACTCACCTTGTCTCAGATGATACTTTAGACTTGGACTTTTGGGTTAATGCTGAAATGAGTTAAAATTTTGGGAGACTGTTGGGAAGGCATGATTGGTTTTGAAATGTGAAAAGGACATGAGATTTGGGAGGGGCCGTGGGTGGAATGATATGGTTTGGCTCTGTGTTCCCATCCAAATTTCATCTCAATTGCAATTTCTATGTCTTGAGAGAGGGACCAGGTGGGAGATGATTGGATCATGAAGGCGGTTTCCCCCATGCTGTTCTAGTGATAGTGAGTGAGTTCTCGTGAGATCTGATGATTTTAAAAGTGGCAGTTTCCCCTGTGCTCTCTCTTTCTCCAGCCACCTTGCGAAGAAGGTGCTTGCTTCTCTTTCACCTTCTGCCATGATTTTAAGCTTCCTGAGACCTCCATAGCCATGTGGGACTGTGAGTCAATTAAACTTCTTTCCCTTATAAATTACCCAGTCTCAGGTAGTATCTTTATAGCAGTGTGAAAACTAACTAATGCACACCTCTTGTGATAAGCTTGTCCATGAATGTAACTGATGTGGTCCTCACTCTTTTTGTTAACTACGCTTCCCCCTGACTTTTGCAATCCCCTATGACCACCTTTCTGGTACGATATATGGTCTCATGCCAGAAATAGCAACCTGGGACCTCACAAGATTTATTTTTATCTAGACACTATAGAAAAAGACCAATTGAGCCATTGTACCACTTAGAAAGTTTCTGTTCTTTTTATACCACTGCCTTCTCCTGTTAGTCTGCATTAATTTGTCCGCATTTCTCCCTGGTACAATGTCTTGTTGTTAAAGCCAGAAAGGAAAAGCTTTACATGAGGCATCACAGAAATAGATGGCTTTGCAGTTAAGGAGACTGTTTGCTGTTGCTCTTGAATCTACCATTCTCTTAGGTGGGGCAGTGTGGTACAACCTTATGATGTCCATAGTAGCAACCATTGGAATAAGAAGCTAGAATTAATGGCAGTTAGAAGAATGTTGTTCAAAACCCCTCATTTTCATTCCTTCATATTAGTATCTGTCATTAAGTCCCAGCAAAATTAGAGTCCTTCTCTTTCAGTTTTTGCCAATTGTTAATTGAGCTACTGTTTTGAATGTGAAGAATATCAAGGGGTAAAGATCAGAACGTCTTTGTGTAATTGCTCTTTTAAAAGTCCATCAACCACTCAATTACTTCCTCTGCCTAAAGGTAAGATAAGAAGTGAAATTCCAGTTATGAGGTGACATTCTGAACATTCATAGTGGCAAAATGAGTTTCTTAATCAGCAGCAATGGAAACATGTATCCCCAATGCCAAGAATAGATCATGAGTACCCCTAAAACTCATTGCATACAAGATTTTTCTTGACAATCTACCATTCTTTAATTCCCATTGATAATGTCCAGGAATTGGTACAAGTTCAGTATTTCCCTATAAGATTATTCATCAGAGGCTCTTGTCCTTACTAGGCTGGAATATTGGTTTCCTATATGTCTCTCATCTTCTTGAACATCCTCCTATTAGTTTGCACTTCCTTATCATCAGTACTACTGCAGGCAGAGTCCAAGCAAGGGCTGGGAATGACCTAAGAAAATTATCCCTGGTGCTGTTGCTCACAAGAGTCCTTTTAAATTAAAATGTATTTACTTCAAACATGAAATTCACTTTTATAGACCATTTCTATGGAAGCATTCAGCCTCCAGAGTAATAAAGAGTGACAAGAAACTAAAACCCAAACCACACTTTAACCTTTCATGTTTATTTCCTTAAACACAGGTCATCAAATGCCAAAAATTCTTACAGGCAATTCCAGAAGGTTTTATCCCTAACACTGTCTCCAGTCACTCTCAGATTAAATCACAAAATCAATGAGACAGATTCTTAGGAGTATGCCAAAGGAGTTAGACCAGGCTCACAGGGTTGATCCAGGCTTAGGACAAAAACGAATTCTTGAATCCAGCTGCAGTTACTTTCACTTAGTTTGACTACCCAACCAGGAAATAAGCAATAAAAAAAATATACAGGTGGTAAATCCTACCCCTTCCTATACTTCCTCTGTTCCTCCTCATGGCACACCTAAAGTCTGGAGGTCTTGGTAGTCTTAGTGATCTCAGAGGGAGATGTAGGTGATTAGAGAAGCCCAGAGACTAGGTCTAAATTTATTTTATTTTTTTCTAGAGTGTGTTTTTGCCCTAGGGTCCATCATATTACAACAGAACTATTTCTTGCTGTGCTACAGGTATATGCATGTTTTATTTCTTGATCTTCCATCAAAACCACACAAGCTATCAGTTTGGCAACACTGGTATTACTGCAGCTCAGAGACTACCTGAAATTGTACATAAAATTTTCTGTATATGATTACATATTTATTTTTTCTGAAGAGAAATGTCATCCCTTTCATCAGACTCTCAAAGTGGTCTGTGATCTAAAATTATGAAAATAAAACAAACAAAACCCCACTATTACAGAAAATGCCATTCAAATGAGGAAATAAGTGATATAGTAGCTACAGCATTTATTACAAAACAATTGAGATAAGATACCAAGTTATTAATATTAGGAACATTTCTAATCAAATTCTTATTGATGAAAATGTAAATTTACCCATATTAGTGAATACCAAGGACAATTTGATTTTTAAAAACTTATTTATCCATTTAATATTTAAACAAGTATTTCTGTGAAGCTTTCTATATGAAGATAACTAAATCTGGTTAAATGTAAGATGCAAAAAACAAATCCCAATTTGACTTTTCTTTCATGAATGCGATTCTAAAGTTTACTTGATATTATAACCAAATATTGTAGTTTTATAATCATCACTCATAAATTCCAAAATGAATTATTGAGAATCCAGTAGTTATTCATTAAACAAGTATATATTGAGCACCTGCTGCAGGCCAGGTCCCCTTCTCTATCCAGGAAATTCAATGTGGAGAAAGACAAGTTCCTTCTCTTATGAGAGGTTAGAAGGAGGAGGTGATAGATTGGATATAGAAAATCTTAAGAGACAAAAAATATTAAAAGGTAATTTTGGTCTATTAAGAGAATACAGCAGAGTAATTTGCAGGAAAAAAGTGATATAGGGGAGAAGGCTTTATTAGGTTAGATCGTTGGCAAACGTCATGCTATGGAGATGGAGAGTAGAAGGATGGTTACCAGAGTCTGCGAAAGCATGTGGGCAGGTACTGTGGGTGGAAGGAGTGAGAATGGTTAATGGGTACAGAAATATAGTAAGAATAAGTAAGATCTAGTATCCGATAGCACAACAGGGTGACTACAGTCAACAGTAATTTATTGTATATTTTAAAATAACCAAGAGTATAATTGGAATTTTGTAACACAAAGAAATGGTAAGAGAGGTGATAGAAACCCCATTTACCCTGATAAGATTATTACACATTGTATGCCTGTATAAAAATTCTCATGTGCTCCATAAATATATACATCTGTTATATACCCAATAAAATTAAAGAAAATTCTTTAATTTTAAATTCTTTAATTTTAAATTTTAAATTTTAAATTTTAAATTTTAAATTCTTTAATTCTTTAAATTCTTTAATTTTAAATTCTTTTTTTAAAGAAAATTAAAAAAAGAAAATGCCATGCTAGGTCAGTATCTGTATTTAAAAGAGCTGCTGTCCTCAAGAAACCCACAGGCTGGAGAAAGACATACACGTGAAATGAAAAACAGTATAATAAAATTTGGTAAGTGGGGTGATTGAAATATGAGCTATAGAAACCTAGATGAGGAAACCAGGAATTCTCCAAGTGTAAGAGGCCTATTTGTCTGTTTATCTACATGTATTAGCTTCTTGAAATAGAGTTTTGAAAATAGTGAGATAAAATGTGCAATATAATTTTAAAAATACTGTTGTAATACAATTAAACTTTCTATTTGTTATTTCAACTTGTTTATAACACATTTCATCCTACAAATTAGCTTCTTATGAATGTACTTATCTAAAGTTAGTTGCAGACAGAAGAGTTATACATTTCAGAAAGATTAAAGGTCAGGAAGAAAACGATAATTATTCATAAACAGGAAGCAAGATTAGTCTAATGGCATCATACAATTAGATGTATTTTGGGCTGGAATAACATGATAAATGTTGGAAAAACCAAGAGATAGTTACTTGGTTTGGAACAGTATTGACAGGCCATACATAAGAAGCACACAGGTTAAGTTCAAATCATACGTGTGGTTCAATTCTATTTAAAGATCCTTTGTGAGTATATATATATATACTCACTATATCTATATATATACACACACACACACATATATGTATATATATAAAACATAGAAATAAATTTTATATAGGGAGAGAATTAATCATAATACTGTATCTTTATGTTCAGCATAATGTGGTAGCATAGGATGTGGATCAAGCTTTTTGGGTTCCAATCCAAATTCAACTCCCCATGAATACTCTCTCTGCCCCAGTTTCCTCAGTTTTATATCTTTCTCTCTCTTTTTTAATTTGTAAGGGTTACATGAGATTGAAAACAATGAATAAACAACTATGTATGGAAACTAGTAAGCACTAGATAATCACTAACTAGCTTTGCTATAGTTATAATGCCACCTCTTAGGGAAATGCAGATCTGTGGAATTCAGGAAATGGGGATATTGCTTTTAAGATACATCAGGAAAGGCATTTGAGCTATACCTGGAAAATAACTGGAATTCTATCATGTAGAGGTATGGACTGTGGGATGCAGGGAAGTGGAAAAGGAAGCCTTCTTTAGAAAATGTCAGATGAACTCATTTTTCTAGAATGTTGATATTGACCTGACAAAGTGTGAGTGTTATTTATTCATTCCTGAAAGGATTCATTAATTCATTTATTAAACTAATTTATTTTGCTAACTCTGTGTAAGGAATGATGAAATATACAAAGAGAAACTAAAAAACAAAATCAGGATGAAAAGATGGTTTGGATACAGGTTGCAGGTTGTTTTCAGTGACTGAGAATTTAGTATTATTTATTCTCTAGGTGAAGAGGAACTGTAACCCACATAAAACCAAGGATAAGAATATTAAACACTAGCATAATGAGAGAAATTTGTCTAAAAATGTTTAATTCCATGCATCCCAGGAGGACATGAAAAGGGACTCTCCTAGACAAAAAGAATTAAACACATTCTCATTCTCATGGTGTATGTAACATGTTAGAATGATTACATTAAAAAAGATGATTGATTAGACATTTAATAAAATTTAGTAGAAAACTCACAATCACCAGCCAATATGACTATTTATTTTCCATTTTTCTAGATATGATTTATGGGAGATGAAATATTTCCTGGTAAGAAGAAAATCTAGAAGCGAGGTTACTACCTACAAAGAGATTTACAAAAGCTTGCAGAAAAGTTACTCTAAAGAAGACAGGTTAGCTAAACATCCACAAATCTAGAAAGACTATAATTATAACATAATACTGAGCAAAACTAAAATGTCAACAAATGTTATTACCTAATATGACCTTTGTGTATTCATAAAGCATTCTCCACAACTGTAAGGCATTTAAATTTTGGCAAAAATGGGTAATATGTAATATATTTCTCAGGTAAATCAATGCCATGCTTATCTCAGAGGAAACTACAACTATTTTCAAATATTCAGGAATATAGAAGTATAATTACATGCATAATATCATAGAAAGATTTAATTTAGAATATGGTAAAAAATCAGATTAACTGCAGGGATATAAAAATCCAGTTTTCATGTGAAATGAAATAAAATGTCTGGAAAGATTTTTTTAACTACAAATATTTAAGCATGATTGCTTCCAAATAGTATGTTTTCTAGAGATTTCTTTGAAGCATCAGATTCATGTTGAGAAACACTTCTAAAGCCTCCAATTTATTCCCCAAAAGCTGATGTGCTGAAAGGACAACTGAGGCCAATTTACTTCCACAGGGGTATAAAAGGTACCTTTCTGAAAAAGCCAAGTATTTCTAACAAAGTATAAAGGATCTGCTAAGGGGAAAGATTAGTGAGACAATAAAAATAAGAGAAGACAAGTTATAAATACACAATTGCAAAAGAAGAAATAAATGTCAACATATAAAAAATACTCTCCCTCAAGCATTAATGTATTTTCAAATATATTCAAGGAAACAACACATGTACTTGTTTTTCCCTTGAAAACGATAGCGAACCAGGGTGAGTGGTTTAGAAACTCATGGATTTAGCAACTATTTGGCAACCATACATAAAAATACACTGTTTGGTTTCTGACTGGGAGCTTGTTTTGGGTTTTGATTCATAGCTTATGAGAACATGGAGAATTTTAGTTTGGTTAATATTAGGAAAAGAATGAAACAACCTTTTATCCTACATTTAGCTCTTATAAGAATTCAGTCCTTACCAGGGCAATAAAAATAAGCAAATACATATGTAAAAGCAGGAAACAAATCACCAAACAGATATTTAAGGCATTCAAACACAGAGGGTCTGCATTTCTTATTTACCATTGCCTTCCAAAATTCACTTTAAAACAAGTTTATTCAGAGCAGAAGAAATCTATCAAAATATTAAAATGACTAGAGACTCAATTTTATAAAGTGAGAAAAGCAGACATAAATTTTGCCATTAAAATACTATACAGAGAGTCATTGCGCATAATGGTTAGTTTTCTTGCCTAAGACAACTGAAGTGCTAAAAGAACAGTCCATCAATTTGGATGATAGTGCTGAGAAAGGGATGTCTGCGCACCACTCCGGTGGTCAAGTGAGGCAGGTGAATGATCCTGACTACAAATGTAATGCCCTGATTCACTAACCAGTTCACAGATTATAATTTAGAAAAAAAAAAAAAAAAAACAGGAGCACATTCATCAATAAACATTTTTTTAAAATTTTAAATAGTTGCTTTATTAGCATATCTTTTTATTTAATACTTTGAGTTCTCGGATACATGTGCAGAATGTGCAGGTTTGTTACATAGGTATACATGTGCCAAGGTGGTTTGCTGCACCCATAAACCCGAGTCGTCTACATTAGGTATTTCTCCTAATGTTATCTCTCGCCATTTCCCCCATCCCGTGATAGGCCCTGGTGTGTGATGTTCCTCTCCCTGTGTCCGTGTGTTTTCATTGTTCAACTCTCACTTAAGAGTTAGAACATGTGGTATTTGGTTTTCTGTTCTTGTGTTAGTTTGCTGAGAATGATGGTTTCCAGCTTCATCCATGTCCCTGCAAAGGACATGAACTCATTCTTTTTTTATGGCTGCATAGTATTCCATGTTGTATATGTGCCACATTTTCTTTATCCAGTCTAACATTGATAGGCATTTGGGTTGGTTCCAAGTCTTTGTGATTGTGACTAGTGCTGCAATAAACATACGTGTGCATGTGTCTTTATAGTAGAATGATTTATAATCCTTCGGGTATATACCCAGTAATGAGATTGCTGGGTCAAATGGTATTTCTAGTTCTAGATCCTTGAGGAATTGCCACACTGTCTTCCACAATGGTTGAACTAATTTACACTTCCACCAGCAGTGTAAAAGTGTTCCTATTTCTCCACATGCCCTGCAGCATCTGTTTTTTCCTGACTTTTTAGTGATTGCCACTCTAACTGGCGTGAGATGCTATCTCATTGTGGTTTTGATTTGCATTTATCTAATGACCAGTGATGATGAGCTTTTTTTCATATGTTTGTTGGCCGCATAAATGTCTTCTTTTGAAAAGTGTCTGCTCATATCCTTTGCCCACTTTCTGATGTGGTTGTTTGTTTTTTTATTGTAAATGTGTTTAAGGTCCTCGTAGACTCTGGATATTAGCCCTTTGTCAGATGGATAGATTGCAAAACTTTTCTCCCACTCTGTATGTTGCCTGTTCTATCTGATGATAGTTTCTTTTGCTGTGCAGAAGCTCTTTAGTTTAATTAGATCTTATTTGTCAATTTTGGCTTTTGTTGCCATTACTTTTGGTGTTTCAGTCATGAAGACTTTGCCCATGTCTATGTCCTGAATGGTATTGCCTGGGTTTTCGTGTAGGGCTTTTATGGTTTTAGGTCTAACATTTAAGTCTTTGATCCATCTTGAGTTAATTTTTGTATAAGGTGTAAGGAAGGGGTCCAGTTTCAGTTTCCTGTATATGCCTAGCTGGTTCTCTCAACATCATTTATTAAATAGGGAATTCTTTCCCCATTGCTTGTTTTTGTCAGGTTTGTCAAAGAACAGATGGTTTTAGATGTGTGGTGTTATTTCTGTGGCCTCTGATCTGTTCCAGTGGTCTATATATCTGTTTTGGTACCAGTACCAAGCTGTTTTGGTTACTGTAGCCTTGTAGTGTAGTTTGAAGTCAGGTAGCATGATGCCACCAGCTTTGTTCTTTTTGCTTAGGATTGTCTTGGCTATATGGGCTCTTTTTTGGTTCCATATGAAATTTGAAGTTGATTTTTTCTAATTCAGTGAAGAAATTCAATGGTAGCTAGATGGGAATAACATTGAATCTATAAATTACTTTGGGAAGTATGGCCATTTTCACGTTATTAATTCTTTGTATTCATGAGCATGGAATGTTTTTCCATTTGTTTGTGTCCTCTCTTATTTCCTTGAGCAGTGGTTTGTAGTTCTCCTTAAAGAAGTCCTTCACATTCCTTGTAAGTTGTATTCCTAGGTATTTTACTCTCTTTGTAGTAATTGTGAATGGGAGTTGGCTCATGATTTGGCTCTCTGTTTGTCTGTTATTGGTGTATAGGAATGCTTGTGATTTTTGCACATTGATTTTGTATCCTGAGACTTAAGCTTAAGGAGTTTTTGGGCTGAGACGATGGGGTTTTCTAAATACACAATCATGTCATATGCAAAAGATAATTTGACCTCCTCTCTTCCTGTTTGAATACCCTTCTCTTGCCTGATAGCCCTGGCCAGAACTTCCAATACTAGGTTGAATAGGAGTGGTGAGAGAGGTCATCCTTGTCTTGTGCTGGTTTTCAAAGGGAATGCTTCCAGCTTTCGCCCATTCAGTATGATATTGTCTGTGGGTTTGTCATAAATTGCTCTTATTATGTTGAGATACATTCCATCAATACCTAGTTTATTGAGTGTTTTTAGCATGAAGGGGTGTTGAATTTTATCAAAGGCCTTTTCTGCATCTATTGGGATAATCATGTGCTTTTTGTCATTGGTTCCGTTTATGTGATGGATTATGTTTATTGATTTGCATTTGTTGAATCAGCCTTGCATCCCAAGGATGAAGCCGATCTTTATCATGATGGATAAGCTTTTTGATGTGCTGCTGGATTCAGTTTGCCAGTACTTTGTTGAGGATTTTCTCATCGATGTTCATCAGGGATATTGGCCTGAAGTTTTTTTGTTGTTGTTGTGTCTCTGCCAGGTGTTGGTATCAGGATGATGCTGGCCTCATAAAATGAGTTAGGGAGGAGTCCCTCTTTTTCTATTTTTTTTTTGAACAGTTTCAGAAAATATTGTACCAGGTTTTCTTTGTACCTCTGGTAGAATTCAGCTGTGAATCCATCTGGTCCTGGGCTTTTTTTGGTCGATAGGCTATTAATTACTCCCTCAATTTCAGAACTTGTTATTGGTCTAATCACAGATTCAACTTCTCCCTGGTTTAGTCTTGGGAGGGTGTATGTGTCTAGGAATGTATGCATTTCTTCAAGATTTTCTAGTTTATTTGTGTAGAAGTGCTTATAGTATTCTCTGATGGTAGTTTGTATTTGTGTGGGATCAGTGGTGATCTCCCCTTTATCATTTTTTATTGTGTCTATTTGATTCTTCTCTCTTTTCTTCTTAATCAGTCTGGCTAGCGGTCTATCTATTTTGTTTGTCTTTTCAAAAAACCACCTCCTCGATTCATTGATTTTTTGAAGGGCTTTTTGTGTCTCTGTCTCCTTCCATTCTGCTTTGATCTTAGTTACTTCTTGTCTTCTGCTAGCTTTTGAATTTGTTTGCTCTTGCTTCTCTAGTTCTTTTAATTGTGATGTTAGGGTATTGATTTGAGATCTTTCTAGCTTTCTGATGTGGGCATTTAGTGCTATAAATTTCCCTCTTAAGACTGCTTTAGCTGTGTCACAGAGATTCTGGTACATTGCGTCTTTGTCCTCATTGGTTTCAAAGAACTCATTTATTTCTGCCTTAATTTTATTATTTACCAAGTAGTCATTAAGGAGCAGGTTGTTCAGTTTCCATGTAGTTGTGTGGTTTTGAGTGAGTTCCTTAATCCTGAGTTCTAATTTGATTGCACTGTGGTCTGAGAGACTGCTTGTTATGATTTCCGTTCTTTTGCATTTGCTGAGGAGTGTTTTACTTCCAATTACGTGGTCAATTTTAGAATAAGCGAGATGTGGTGCTTTGAAGAATGTATATTCTCTTGATTTTGGGTGGAGAGTTCTGTAAATGTCTATTAGGTCTGCTTGGTACAGAGCTGAGTTGAAGTCCTGAATATCCTTGTTAATTTTCTGCTTCATTGATCTGTCTAATATAGACAGTGGTTTGTTAAAGTCTCCCACTATTATTGTGTGGGAGCCTCAGTCTCTTTTTGGTCTCTAAGAACTTGCTTTATGTATCTGGGTGCTCCCGTTTTGGGGGGATATATATTTTGGAGAGTTAGCTCTTCTTGTTGCATTGATCCCTTTACCATTATGCAATGCCCTTCATGTCTATTTTGATCTTTGTTGGTTTAAAGTCTGCTTTATCAGAGACTAGGATTGCAACCCCTGCTTTATTTTGCTTTCCATTTGCTTGGTAAATTTTCCTCTATCCCTTTGTTTTGAGCCTATGTATGTCTTTGCAAGTGAGATGGGTCTCCTGAATACAGCACACTGACGGGTTTTGACTCTTTATCCAATTTGTCAGTCTGTGTCTTTTAATTGGGGCATTTAGCCCATTTACATTTAAGGTTAATATTGTGATGTATAAATTTGATCTTGTCATTATGATGCTAGCTGGTTATTTTGCCCATTACTTGGTGCAGCTTTTTCATAGTGTCTATGATCTTTACATTTTGGTTTGTTTTTATGGTGGCTTGTACCAGGTTTTTCTTTCCCAATTTAGTGCTTCCTTCAGGAGCTCTTGTAAGGTAGGTCTGGTGGTAACAAAATGCCTCAGCATTTGCTTGTCTGTAAAGGTTTTATTTCTTCTTCACTTATGAAGGTTAGTGTGGCCTGATATGGAATTCTGGATTGAAAATTATTGTCTTTAAGAATGTTGAGTATTGGGCTACACTCTGTTCTGGCTTTTAGGGTTTCAGTAGAGAGATCCACTGTTAGTCTGATAGGCTTCCCTTTGTGGGTAACCCGACCTTTCTCTCTGGCTGCCCGTAACATTTTTTCCTTCATTTCAACCTTGGTGAATCGACAGTTATGTGTCTTGGGGTTACTTTTCTCCAGGAGCATCTTTGTGGTGTTCTCTTTATTTCTGGAATTTGAATGTTGGCTTGTCTTGCTAGGTTGGGGAAGTTCTCCTGGATAATATCCTGAAGTGTATTTTCCAACTTGGTTCTATTCTCCTCATCACTTTCAGGTACACCAATCAAATGTAGGTTTGGTCTTTTCACATAGTTCCATATTTCTTGGAGGCTTTGTTCATTTCTTTTCATTCTTTTTTCTGCAATCTTGTCTTCATGGTTTATTTCATTAAGTTGATCTTCAATCTATGATATCTTCTCTTCTGCTTGATTGATTCAGCTATTGATACTTGTGTATGCTTCACGAAGTTCTTGTGCTGTGTTTTGCAGCTCCATCAGGTCATTTATGTTCTTCTCTAAACAGGTTATTTTGGTTAGCAATTCCTCTACCCTTTTTTCAAGGTTCTTAGCTTCCTTGTATTGGGTTAGAACAAGCTCCTTTAGCTTGGAGGAGTTTGTTATTACCCACCTTGTGAAGCCTACTTGTGTCAATTTGTCAAACTCATTTTCCTTTCGTTTTTGTTCCTTTGCTGGCAAGGAGCTGTGATCCTTTGGAGGAGAAGTGGTATTCTGGTTTTTGGAATTTTCAGCCTTTTTGTGTTGGTTTTTCCTCTTCTTCGTGGATTTATCTACCTTTGGTCTTTGCTGTTGGTGACCTTCGGATGGAGTTTTTGCGTGGTCATCCTTTTTGTTGATGTTGATGCTATTGCTTTCTGTTCATTAGTTTTCCTTCTAAGAGTCAGTCCCCTCTTCTGCAGGTCTGCTGGAGTTTTTTGGGGGTCCTCTCCAGACCCTGTTTTCCTGGGTATCACCAGCAGAGGCTTCAGAACAGCAAAGATTGCTGCCTGCTCCTTCCTCTGAAGGCTTCATCCCAAGGGGGCACTCTCCAGATGCCAGCTGGAGCTCCCCTGTATTACGTGTCTGTTGACCCCTGCTGGGAGGTTTCTCACCATCAGGAGGCATGCGGGTCAGGGACCCACTAGAGGAAGCCGTGTGTCCCTTTGCAGAGCTCAAGCACTGTGCTGAGGGATCCGCTGCTCTCTTCAGAGCCAGCAGGCAGGAACGTTTAAGTCTGCTGAAGCTGCCCCCACAGCTGCCCCTTCCCCTAGTTGCTCTGTCCCAGGGAGATGGGAGTTTTATCTATAAGCCCCTGAATCCTGGGGCTGCTGCCTTTCTTTCAGAGATGTCCTGCCCAGAGAGCAGGAATCTAGAGAGGTAATCTGGCTACAGTGGCTTTGCCAGTGCTGTGGTGGGCTCTGCCCAGTCCAAACTTCCTGGCTGCTTTGTTTATACTGTGAGGGGAAAACCACCTACTCAAGCCTCAGTTATGGCAGATGCCCCTCCCCACACCAAGCTCCAGTGTCCCAGGTCAACTTCAGTCTGCTGTGCTGGCAGTGAGAATTTCAAGCCAGTGGATCTTAGTTTGCTGGGCTCTGTGGGGTTGGGATCCACTGAACAAGATCACTTGGCTCCCTGGCTTCAGCCCCTTTTCCAGGGGAGTAAACGGTTCTGTTTTACTGGTGTTCCAGTGCCACTGGGGTACAAAAAAAATCTCCTGCAGCTAGCTTGGTGTCTGCCGAAACAGCTGTCCAGTTTTGTGCTTGAAACCCAGGGCCCTGGTGGTGTAAAGGCAATCTCCTGGTATGTGGGATGCGAAGATCATTGGAAAAGCATAATATCTGGGCTGGATAGCAACCTCCCTCAAGGCACAGTCCCTCACAGCTTCCCTTGGCTAGGAGAGGGAATTCCTTCTCCCCTTGCATTTCCAGGTGAGGCGACACCCCACCCTGCTTTTGCTCATCCTGCATGGGCTGCAGCCACTGTATAACCAGTCCCAATGAGATGAGCCGGGTGCCTCAGTTGGAAATGCAGAAATTACCTGTGTTCTGCGTAGGTCTCACTGGGAGCTGCAGACCTGAGCTGTTCTTATTTGGCCATCTTGCCCTGGAATAATAAACATAATTAAAATTGCTACAGCAAAACACTATTCTCTTGTGCAATTTTTGTCAAGATATTGATCAAGTCTCTTCAAGACATGTCTTGTATTTACTTCTTATCTATTTTGATTAAGAGGCATTTGATCTTGTCACAAACGTGGAACCATATTCCTTTCATTATTCCATTCAGCTCAGGTCCTTCTTTAAAACTGACATAAAATAATTAGAAGGTGTGTATATGCGGTATGTCTCAATCCCAAAGAAATAAAATGGTGAGGTTATGTTTCTTACACATTTCTTTGCATGAAATGCAAAGCAGCAGAGGTGAAAGACCATCCTAAACTAGTTGGCGATTCTGGCTGAAAATTCAGAGATCTCTGAAATTAAATTATATTTCTAATTTTATTCTTTCATCACCACATGGGGAGCATTTTTCAATGAATTAGCCAAAACCTATGAAACATTTTATCTGACAGTGCACAGTGTAACAAAACAAAGGGACTCGTGTGTCTATCCATTTTTCTTTCTCTTGCTCTTGGTCATTCTCTCCCTTTTTTTCTTATTCTGATCATCCCTTTACTGTGTATTTATCAACACTTGTTCATTTATACTAAGCATGTTTATAATATGAAATGTGACTCAAGGTCCATTCTACATAGAATTCCATGATTCCACAATAGACTTTACAAATATATCCCAACACTACACAAGTACATATTTTTGCATTTACATTTTTGGAGTCATTCATTACATTTTAGGTTAAAAATAAAACTTATTTCAAGCAAATGGTGCTCGAACTCATTTTCCTATTGGTGCTCCAAATTTGCATCTGCTTAGGAAAATGTAGATGATGGCAATACTCTCTGGAAACATGAATTTCTTTTTTAAAATAGAAATCTAAGCTATTTTTTAAGATATGGGTAATTATGATGCTCATGACAAGGTTACATATGAAGAACTAACCTAATGCACCATGATATATATAGTACTTACTGTTCCTTATGTTTCAAAATCAAGCATTTCCAAGTTTGACTTGGGAGGCCGTGTGATCAGTGGAAGATCTGTAGTATTGAGAAGCCGTAAACTTGGGTGGCTGTCATAATAAGTAATTTAATAATTGTGTGCTTGTGGGCACTCACTGAACTTTCTGAGCCTTTGCTTCATATCTGCAATGTGATGATATTAAAACTTATCTTAAAGAACCATTACTGAGGAGCAAGATGATAATGCATTCAGGAATGCTATGTAATTTATTATGCATTGCATCAATGCTAGCTTGAATTATTTATTAAATGTATTAATGAGTTTAATGGAACTGAATTGAAAAGACAGAGTGGAGAAATGCAGTTTATTCATACATGTTTGAAAAATTACTTTTTATTCTTCACTTTCTTTGTGTTTTTTCTTTTTTTTTCTTTTCTTTTTTTTTTTTTTTTTTTTTTTTTTTTTTGAGATAGAGCCTCACTCTGTCTTCCAGGCTGGAGTGCAGTGGCACAATCTTGGCTCATTGCAACTTCTGCCTCCTGGGTTCTCCTGCCTCAGCCTCCCTAGTAGCTGCGATTACAAGCATGCACCACCACACCCACTTAATATTTTGTATTTTTAGTAAAGACGGGGTTTCATCATGTTGTCCAGGCTGGTCTTGAACTCCTGATATCAGGTGATCTGCCCACCTTGGCCTCCCAAAGTGCTGGGATTACAGGTATGAGCCATGATGCCAGGCCCCTCACTTTCTTTTACTACCCACAACTGATCTACCGCAGAGTCCTATTGTTTGTAGATATAAAATACCTTCCAGCCTGGGCGACGTAATGAGACCCTTTTTTTACAAAATATTTTTAAAAATTAGCTGGGCATGATGGCATGCATATGCAGTGCTAGCTACTCAGAAAGCTGAGGCGGGTGGCTTGCTCAAGCTCAAGAGTCTGAGGCTGCAGTGAGCCAAGTTCACACCACTGCACTCCAGCCTGGGCAACAGAGTGAGACCCTATCTCAAAACAACAAAACAAAACAAAACAAAAGCAAGATATATATTGACTTCATTCTGATTCTTCTGTCTTTACTGTTTGTGACTTCTCATTCCCTGCCTCTATCCAAGCTAAAATCATTTTTGGTGGACTATTGCAAAATCTTTATAAAGAATCTTTCCATCTTTACTATTAGTCCCCTGAAAAACTTATTCTTTCTTCAGAAGCCAAAGTTATTTCTTTGACATATAATACAAAATACTTTACTTCTTGGCTTAAAACCACTCAATGATTTCTCTTTGTCTTAGAATAAAATCTAAACTATAATAGTGGCCTCTACCTTCCTATCCAGTGTCAATCCATGTGCTATCCTCCCCTTTCAATATATTTTAGTCATATTGTTTGTGTATATTGGGATGGTGGTAGTGGTGGTGGATGGCGATAGGCTATTATATGATCCTAAACTGTTGATCAAAGGATTTAAGAATACCTAAAAGAGTCCAATTATGCTAAGTGAAATAAGCCAGGCACAGGAAACAAAGAGTGCATGTTCTCACTTGTTTGTGGAATCTAAAACAATCAAACGTATAGAAGATGAAGTAGAATGATGACTACAAAAGGCTGGGGAGTGGGAGGAGTGGGGAGTACAGTGCCGAGTGTACAACATTCCAGTTAAACAGGAGGAATAAATGATAAATATTTGAGACAAGGACTACATTAACTGGCTTGATTCAATCATTCCACACTGTGTGTATAGACATCATGGCATCACTTTGTGCCCCGTAAGTATATGCAATTATAATTTGTCCATATTCAATAAAATAAATTTTAAAAAAGAATGAAGAGTCTGCATATCTTTTGATGCTTAGCAAACCTCACATCTCTCAAATAAACACTAGCAAGTTTGAGCTGAGTAGTACAGGATTATGGTTTTCTCCTGAGCTGATAGCTTATAATGCAAATAATCTGTATTGGCAATTGTAGTTGGACCTATTTGCTTTGGAAAATACATAAACATACCTCTTGTCTGAATGGAGAGGCAGTCTACCTCCCTGTAGAGGAGACCCTGGTGAACATGGAGAACAATGCATAAAGATACACAAATGTATCATTAACATATTCTACATCTACCTGTTCAAGTTTTCCATCTTTTGTTCCAGAAAAGCAGAAACTAGTTCTGGGTAATTTGAACTGGTAAATAAATGCAAGAAGTCCTGACACTTGGGACAGATGATAGGTGGCAAGTTTGGAAATCAAGATTTGTTTTTTGAGACGGAGTTTTGCTCTGTCACCCAGGCTGGAGTGCAGTGGCACGATCTTGGCTCACTGCAGCCTCCACCTCCAGGGTTCAGGTGATTCTCCCACCTCAGCCTCCTGAGTAGCTGGGATTACAGGCGCCCGCCACCATGCCCAGCAAATCTTTGTATTTTTAGTAGAGAAAGGGGGTTTTGCCATTTTGGCCAGGCTGGTCTTCAACTCCTGACCTCAGGTGATCCTCCTGTTTCGGCCTCCCAAAGTGCTGAGATTACAGGCGTGAGCCACTGTGCCTGGCTGTCTCCTCTACTTTTAAAATTCAAAGCACACATATGTAAAATGATTAATATTGTTCATATTTCATGGCTTTTTTCAATTTTTCTCATGTTCTTTAGATTTATCAATTTCTTTTGATCTATTTTTAGCTTGAGCTTCAGATTTAATAGTTTTTTGATCTATCTGTAGTTAACTAATTTTTTTCTCTGCCATCTCCTGTCATCTCCAATCTGATGTTAAGGGTATCTACTAATTTTTTGAGATATTTTATTACTGATTTGTAATATAGAAGATGTACTTTAATATTTTATAGATGATTTCTATTATTGCATTACAATTTATTAGAACACATTTCTGTTAAATCATGTAATACAAGTTAGTTTAATAATCCTGACAGTTGATTTTAAATATAGCAGTATCACTTAAATATATTTGCTGATTTATTTAATGGTGATGCTGAAAAATAACACATATAGGACTTTCAGCTGATTTTTTTTGATGATGAGAGGGAGATTTAATCTGAAATAAAATAATTAGAAGTAATAATATTTAATGGAATAAGTGTGTTAATAAAGAGCTGATGAAAAATTATGTCTCATTCTAATATTTTTTAATAGGCATTATTCAGCATCGATAATTTAACCTTAAATCCTATTTAATTTCTTATTCTTTACTATATAGTAACAGTATGATATTTGGTAAAAATATAACGAACAATCAGTGATCAATTTTAAATTTATGTTGGTTTCTCAAGAATGGGCAGCTGTTTTTCTGATTATATATTTCCTTTGGTAAGTCAGACATTGAATGTGGGTTCCTCTTTAATGACATTCTCCTATTGCAAGTAACATAATTATTGAATGCTAGTAATTTCATTGTTGTTGTAGACAAGCAGTTTATTAGGTTAAACAATAAATATTACCATAATATTTTAAAACTGGAGCAAGAAAATCAGGTAAAATATGATATGTCTTTAATAAAAATCTGATTTTAATAGTAATTTATAGTTATTTTAATAATATACATGATTGTTATAGTTTGGCTGTGTCCCCACCCAAATCTCATCTTGAATTTGTAATTCCCATAATCCCCACATATCATGAGAGGGAACTGGTGGGAGGTAATCGAATCCTGGAGGTGGTTCCTCCATGTTGTTCTCTTGATAGTGAGTGAGTTCTCATGAGATCTGGTGGTTCCATAATGGGTTTTCCCCCACTTTTCCCCCCTTTGCTCTGCACTTCTCTCATTCTTGTCTTTCCTGCCACCATGTGAAGAAGGCATGTTTGCTTCCCCTTCTGTCATGATTGTAAGTTTCCTGAGGCCTTCCCATGCTAAACTGTGACAACAACGCTAAACGCCGACAATAGTTGTACGCAACTGCCACAGTGTTTTCACAGAATCTAGCCTAGAACCAGCAACAGCATAGTTAAAATAAACAAACTTCAGTTACCTTCTAAGCTTCAGATAAAACCTGTATAAGTTACTTGTATGTGAACATGTATTATTTCCTTGAAAGAGTTATTATTTATATCTGCAAGGAAGAAGTATAACTTGGATATTTTCTATACAGTAGTAAAATGAGAGTTTTTAAAGATTGCTTTAACATTTTATGCCATGTGCCCTTAAATACAAGAATATTATATTCATGATGTGTTAGTTTTAGAAAGATGTTTCTTCACCTGTCATTAGATAGAAGAATAATTTATTTTTTTTTAAATTTTTTGAGATGGAGTTTTGCTCTTGTTGCCCAGGCTGGGCTGCAATGGCGTGAACTCGGTTCACTGCAACCTCCGCCTCCCAGTTTCATGTGATTTTCCTGCCTCAGCCTCCCGAGTAGCTGGGATTACAGGCATGCACCACCACGCCTGGCTAATATTGTATTTTTAGTAGAGATGAGGTTTCTTCATGTTGGTCAGGCTGGTCTTGAACTCCTGACCTCAGGTGATCCACCTGTCTCAGCCTCCCAAAGTGCTGGGATTACAGGCCTGTGCCACTGCCCCTGGCCGCACTTGATTCTTCTTAAGCCAAAAGAAGTAAACAAAGAAACACAGACATTGTAAGAAGTCTCAAAGATGGCCTCCTATGATCTTGGCCTCCAGATATTCTTTCCTTTATGTAATTTGTTTCCTGTTGAATGTGGTCTAGACTTACTTCTGAAAAATGAAGTATGGAAGAAGTGATGGGATGTCATTTCTAAGCACAGGTTCCAAAAAGACTGTGGCTGCTGTGGAGGGTGTTTCCTGGAGCTCTCTCTCTCATCACCAGCTGCCACGTTGTGAGGTCACTCAGGTAGCCTACAGAGGGCCTACCATTGTTCATGTGCCTGAGCTTGGAAGAAGAGTATTATTCAGCTGCACACTAGCCTGGAGATGCCTGCAGTCCTGCCTAACAGCTGAACTAAAACCTCATGAGGAACTCAGAGCCAGCTAAGCGTGGCCATATAGCTGTCACACAAACACGATGAGGTTATAAAAGTTTGCTGTTTTAAACCTCTAAATTTGGTGGTAATTTTTTCTACATGCAATAGATAACTGTTATGGTAGAGTTGAACAGAGCAGAAACTAAAACTCAGGAGTATCATTATTATTTTCTTTTCCATCCCAAAAGTATTGCTTTGGGGAAATAGCTTTCAGCTGAAGGTCAAAATAAATCTTGGCATCCCTTTTAAAGACTTTCTTCTACTTGCTTCCGAGAAGAGCATTTAAATATTTCCATAAACTTTAAGGCCACACTAAGTTTCATGTATGTTTTAAACAACAAAATCCCTGTGAAAACTGCATCACTTTTTATTTCTTCTAATCGCTTGGGAAAATGGAAGAGAAATTGTTTGCCAGTTAAGTTTCCCTCATAGTAACACTCCACAGCTATTCAGTGTTCTCACGCTGTAGTTACAGAGAGATTGTTAGCATGGGGTTCTGCTTTATGATGCTGCAGGCCAACTATTATTCACCCCTGGTTTAACACCATGTAGAGGTGGTGATAGGAATCTAATGAACAAAACATCAAGCCTGGTAGTAATTTCAGGAGAAATCATGCATGGTTGTTTGAATAGGGTTGAGTAAGAATTGACATTTTATGTTATAGACTATTACATAGGTGCTTTACCCTCTCATCTTTTGAACATTTATGCCACTGTGATTCCTTCTGTTTTAGAAAGCAATAGAGCATATCTTAACCAGAGCCCTATCTTTGTGCCAGATTTTCCTGCAGCTGTTCCAGCTATAATTCTTTTACTAAGCAACAATCTTAAAAAAAAAGACTGAGAATCTTTGTTACTGTTAAGCTGTTTTATTATTATTATTATTGTTTTCCTATAAAAATCAGGCACCCTAACTTAGAATTCATGGACACATAGAGGGCTTTTTTTCCCACTAAACTTATATGTCTGTTTTTTCCCCCTTAATTGAAACAAAGTAGAAACTGTTATGTACTTTATGGAGTTGTGATAAATACATACAGTCATTCTCTGCTTTTATGAAAGGTGAGCACAGACTTGTCAACAAGATAGAAATAATGCCATTATAAGCACATACAATCTCAGGGTAATTTATCATATCTTTCCTATTAAAAAGTCTATAATATATACCTGAACTTCAAAGGTAATCTAAGTATAGAGGTTATGGAACTCAAAACACAAAATTTAAATTTTAAATGTTTTGGCCTGGTTATCTGCTTTTATGTTTATAGGAAGAGAAACTATCACGTGTTTAGAAAACAAAGTAATTTATCACACCTTTGCCTGTCTAATACAAATGGTAATATCCTTATTACTTTCATATATCTGTTCTTAAAAAACATTTATAGAAATATAGATGTATTCTGTTTTATCAAGCTAAAGAGGATATTTCTATTTTAGGGATTTAAAATGGTGTATCACAGGCATAATATAATTGCCTGAAGAGTAATACTTCATCACCAACTGAAATTAAACTTTACAGTCTTTAAAACTGTGTGATTCATCATCCTTGGTTTGAAATCTATAGCTGAGGTAACTATTGTTTACTATTTTCCTCCCTAATTGAGCACTCCTGTTGAATGCTAAAATAGACTTTTTAAAAATGAGCAGTAATATTCTGGAGAGAATTTAACCACAAATCACATACAATCAAATGAAATTTTTCAAATACTTGAGAGCAAAATTATTCCAATTCTTTAGGATTTTGTATACATCTGAAGCCTAACTTCTATAATTCTGTTCAAACCTTAGTTGCCCCATGGCAAGGACACTAAGACACTTCATTTAGCTGATAGGTCTCTGAGAGACCAATTGAAGCGATTCCTCTCAAATGATATAAAAGAATTCAATCCATGTGCCTCACTGAGTTATATCTTGGCTTAATCAAGAGGACTGAAAAATGAGCCTGGTGACATATCATCTGGGATATAATTGTTGAGGAAATAGACTCGTGGGTGAAGATGAAAGAGGCACTGATAGAATACTCTAATTCCTTTGGTCTCCCATTTAAATATATTTCTCTTTGTGGCCTATTTCTATCAACAGCTGGAAAGAAGTAAATATTCCCAGATTGCTCTTTACAGTAACATTAAATTTAGAATATTGCTTAATAAATCTGTCCCCAAATTTCACTAGCCTTTTGACTACAGAAATAAACATTTTATTTAAATTATAAACACTTTCAGAGTTTCCACTTTTTAAACCATGTGAAGTCTGAAGTTTGTTCTGTTAGGTTTCCCTTCAAAAAAAAATGTCAGCATGTTATTGAACAATGCTTATGTGCTCCACATAACTGTCCTGGTAATTGCACTCATTCACCTGTTTGGGAACTGCTACTGCTCCTGCTGCAGAACTCACCAAGCCTTTGAAACCAATTGTCTTTCTTCCCTGTGGGTGTTTTCTCCAAGCCCTAGGCAGATTCTTCCCTCAACTCACCCGACTACACTAAATCTGGCCTTGGCTATGTATGTGACCATAAGATAAAGGAAATGCCTGGGAATAAGAGAGAAACAATGATAGCATGGTGCACACTGGCCTTCCATGTAATTATTTGTTCCAGGCTGTTCCCGTTTGCAACCTCAGATTTTAGTTCAAGTCCCAGAATGGTAAGTCAGCCTCCCTCTACTCAATATAATGTAGTAGTTCAGGAAGAAAATGATGGTGGCTGAAATGCAAGTAATTTCTGTAATGGATAAGTGGAATGATTTGGAATGTGTTTAGGAATAAGATGACTGGATTTATTTTTGGATTGGATATGGAGGTAGTGAGAGATGATCAAGTTAGGAGAAAATTTTATGATGAAATGGTTGTGGGAAATGAGCAAGAAAAGCCTTTCTCGTGGTTTTGAAAATGTGGAAGTCCTCTTTCTCTCATAGCGAATGAAATGCATTGCTATTCCAGTTTTTACCTAACATTGCACAGGCTCATTAAGGGCTGAGAGGAAATGCAGCATTCATTACCCATAGCTTCATAGTAATTTGGTTTCCTTAAAAGCTAAAATGGTCACATCATAATAATTCTTGTTTAAATAGACAGCTTAGAATTTGCTTCCTTAGATTAACAAAGTTGCATAAGTACAGAAATTCTAACACAAAAAGTCGATAGCCTGATGCTTATTTAAATGGATTATATAAAGCACAATATATAAAACATAGTGCCTAAGCCATGAACACCCGAATCTGTCTACATTTTGTGAAACAGCCAGACAGATTTTCGTTGTATTTAGAGGGTAGGTAAATAAAATCTCTTTGGGGGCCCTCAGGGTCTCCTTCAAAACAGAGGCAGACATTCTTTAGCAAAGTTATAACTGTGATACGGGAGAGACCTATATGACTAAGTCCTCATCTTCTCTGTGATAATTTCCTCAGAGACCTTCCTGACCATGATTTCTAAAACAGCACCTCTCATTCTAGTCTCTCAGCTCACTTGACTTTTCTTCACACTTATCTGACCATGTTAGGTATTTAATTCTTTACTTCTTATTGTTTGCCTCTTCTTCCCCAGATGCAGAATGAAGGATGTGTTTTTCTCTGTTTTGTTTATTACTGTAACTCCTGCATATAGACTAACACGTTACACACAGAAAGCTAGGACTTATGATCATTTGTGGAAGGAGTATATGGATAATAAAATGTGCCATGTTTGCCGCTGGCCATGGTAATCACCTGAAATCTGCCATTTAGCTTCTATTTCAGCCCTAGCCTTTTGAAGACAAAATAGGGAAATGTCAACTTCATTGTCATCTCTGACATTCCTGAGCTGGTGTGTGATCAATGATCATGTTAGCACACAGGCTACCATCATATCTCATCAGTAAAATGTCAGTAATAAAAACAAGGCCTGAATACAAAATATTCACTTTTTTAAAGTAAGAATTATAGATGTACCCTGCAGTAAAAAATTCGCTTTATGTGCTTTATGTTTTGAAATTCTATCAGTCTGTTAAAGTAATAACAACTATTTTGAATAAAATAATTTAATATTTAATTATGGTTCTATTCATAATTATCTGTAATAAAATATCTATTAAAAACTTTAGAACATTTTAATAATTAGAATAATAGATTGCCAGTTATTATAAATAATTAAAAGATAATGTCTGCTAAATTTATTCTGAACATATTTTTATATGAAAAATTGTTTATAAAAATTAAGCAAAATAGGAATAATTATAGTGCTTATGTATTATATTCTAATTCCTAACATTTAAAAAATAACTTTAAAATTATAATGATCTTAAGTAGACAAGGAGTGTTTCAAGGAAAGTCCTACTAAAAATTCTTCACCTATTTGAGGAAGAAATAAAATTAAAACAATAACTGGATCCAAAGTTTTTTGAAGAGAAAGATCTTAAAAATCGCCTAATATGTACAGTAAATCATTTTCCATGCAGTCTAAAGAAGAACACAGAAAGTATAAAAAAAAGAAGTGTTAAAGTATACGAGGTGCCAACAACATATTTTGTTTTTGCAAATCAAACTTCATAACAGCAGATTTCTCAAAGAGACATTAAGTGTAAAATTTTTTTAAAAAAACAAGAGTAAACTTGTTCTAAAACAATTCCTTACAGTTTTAAGTATATGGAAGATAAAGACTAAATCAAGTTTATTGAAAATGAGTGCTGAAACACCAAATGTTTTTAGTAGTTGAAGACGAAGTGCTTTTGAGAGCTCACAAAGGCATAACTGAGAGAAGCACCTGGTTTTATAAAACAGAAACAAAAAAGAAAACAAACAATGAACAAGAAAACATGCTACTGAAAAAACTTTCACTTGAATTATGTTCTTCTATAAAAAATTAGAGATAAATGTTACTAAATCATGAGCAAATTGCAAATTAGCTTCTATTTGGATATACAAGTATAAAAGGCATAGTAGAGAGTAGATAGCAGAGTCAGTACCTGGCAGCATAAATAACTTAATTTTTCCCGACATATTGTCAAGATTTTTATAATTTGACTAACATTTTAAATATTAAAAGTAGAATTAAAATTTTTGACAAAATGTTATGTATTCTTTATCTTAGGTTTTAGAAAATGGGTATATTAAACAATATATTGATTTTGACATGCAAACATTCAGCTTTCAGCAAAATGTCTATTGGGTAAACCATTGTTTTGTGAAGATGCCTTAGATACTTAACACAAAGAGTAGTTTCGTGTTTGTGCCCTTAGATCCTTAGCACAAGGGGGATGCTCTGAATTTAATGTACTGAACTTTGATAATCTGCTTTCCCATCAGGAGAACTCTATTTAGTTTGCTTTGTGGTCAATAGCAGCACGTGGGATTTATTTATTTAACAATGCTTCAAGATTCTTTATTGCAACAAAAGAAGGCCAGCTTTAATACAACACTGACTGCCCTTTTTGAAGCATCAGTTTGACCCACAGTTTGCCACAATAGGAAAATCCTTGATACCTGGTGGTTTCCGATAAATGTATTATGAAATGGTCTTTGCAAATGGCACCGTTTCTTTGGAAAGGGCACAGGTTTCCAAAATGCAGTTCTTAATTTGTCTTGTTTTCATATACACCGTGATACAAGATAAAAGGTGGTAAGCATAAAATACTTAAGAAAATCTGTGTAAGAAAGCTTTTAAATTAGTATTTTATGAAGTAAATAAAGTTTGCTTCATTTTCTCTTACTCACACTTCAACTTAACCAGTGATGACAGTCTTAATCAACAACTTAATAATTCTTTATGTATCATTTCCTTCCAGCAAAACGAAAAGAGGACATGTTATGTAAAATTAGAATTCTTGTTTGAAAGCACTTAGTGAGGTAATAACATTTTTGTTGGCTTTGGCTTAATAAGAAATAGATGATATTGATATATTCAGTATTTTTTACATATATATATAATATACATAGGAATACATTAGAAAAAATCTGGAAACTAAGGATAAATATATTCTGTAAATTCCATGTAATTATATTAAAAAATATCTACAAATTATGTAAGAAAATAAAACATTTTTATGTGAAGGTTTTATAGAACTAATAAAATTTTGAAATCTAAAAATATCTGTATACATTGCATAAAAAAGACAACTTATAGTATTTTCTGTCTTTTAACATATTTATACTCTTTCATCTTTATATGTTTATGGGAAAGAAAATTAAACATCTAAATAAAAGAGTTTTTAGTTTTGCTCCTTATTGCAAATCAAAATCATGTGGAAAGCTAAACATATTTTTGAAAATTACTTATATTTTCTACAGAATGTGTCTCAGTCATTATTATTGCCTAGAAATATGAAACCAGTATTCTTTTAATGCAAAGAATGTTATAATTTTTCTCTGAAAGCTGTTGCAGGCTGGATTTGACTAGAAAAGCAAAACCACTACAACTATTATGGAAATAAGGAGTTTTGTGTAGAATTAGGCTTTCCACCAGTGTGGAGGAAGCTGAAATTCTAAAGAACCAGGAAGACTTCAGCCAGAATCAGACGCTGTAACAGCATGCTTAGTCCAATAGCAGGACATCATGCAGTGGAGGAAGGAAACGATACAGCTTAGGGAAGGCTGCAAACCCCATGGCCAGAAGTCCCTGGCAGCATGCCACGTCCCTCTGCCCTGACACTGAACATCCTGGCATCTGTTTCACTTCCATCTTGCAAATCTCTCATGGGCCCCTTTTATCAGCAAATTACCATTAGTAGTACAAGGGAGGAATTCTAAGAAAAGCAGTTAGATTTTGAAAAGTCTATCAATGGTGCCAAGTTGACCACAACCAACCAAGTCATTTGACACTATATCAAAGCTTGAAGTGAAAACTTTTAATTTCCAACATTATCTAGTCTTTTCACAGAACATGAAGGGGTGGACATTTTGACCTGCAGGACAGGCAAATATTGGACCTTAATCCTTTTAATTTAAAGCTTTTTATAGCTTTTTATCCCTCCTTCAAAATAAAAACTTCCTGTGATGCATATTCTTGAAATATGAGTTGGCTATAACATATTCAATTAGGAAACTTAGAGGAGATTTCAATTTAGGAAATGAAAAATGTGAATGGAAGAGCATGGGCCCATTGAATAAAGAGCAGGGAGGAACTGAGACAGAGATCCTTGAAAACCGATTTCATCTACTTTACAATAATGTTTGAAACGAGTCCCGGGGTTCTTTCAAATGTTCTTTCAGAAGAATATTTCTATTCTTTTAAAATATAAACTATGTATTTCAAAAATAACCATATAGTGGCATTACTGTTCCGACTTGTCATATGTATATGATGTACATCTATATCATACATATGTGGTAGAGATATGATATATATCTAGATATGATATAGATTTATGATATACATCAATATCTAGATATGATATAGTTATATATACACAAGTGTATCCTGATTTAAAAATGATACTTCAAACAGTGGTGTTAATTTACCAACAGTGCAGCACATTTGGTTTTTTGTTTTTGTTTTTGTTTTGTTTTGTTTTTTTGAGACGGAGTTTCACTCTTGTTGCCCAGGCTGGAGTGCAATGGTGCGATCTCGGCTCAATGCAAACTCTGCCTCCCAGGTTCAAGCGATTCTCCTGTCTCAGCCTCCTGAGTAGCTGGGATTACAGGTATGCGCCACCACGCCCGGCTAATTTATTTTTAGTAGAGACAGGGTTTCTCCATGTTCGTCAAGCTAGTCTCGAACTCCCAACCTCAGATGATCTACCCGCCTTGGTCTCCCAGTGTGCTGGGATTACAGGCATGAGCCACCGCACCCAGCCAGCACATTTGGTTTTTAAGGAACAGTGAGGGTCATGATCCTGTAGAGGAAGAATATCAGCTTTTAAACTTCCTCTAGCATAAACTTAAACCTAATAATCTACTTACGAGGCTATAATAGTGTAGTGTTTTCAAATTAGGTGGAACGTCTGTGGAAACTTTCCGTAATGCATCTCACTGATACTAAAATTATATTACCTATTATGAAATAACCATACATAGAAGAGCTATACAGGACACAGTTAATGGAACTGTATTTCTAAATGTTGCACATATGTAGAACATTCACCCCCTTGGAACCCTGGACAACACATGTATCTAAAAACACTTCTTCTAGTTAGAAGGAGAAGAAGAAAAAAGAAAACATATGAAATAGGATCTGTTCCATATATAATTAGTGCATTTACATAATTGAGTCATCCAGTCCCAAAATTTCATTTCTCCTTAAAACTCATTTCCAGAGGAAAAAAAAAAGCCTCAAGGGAAATAAATATAAATAGTACTTCTTCCTGGGACTTTTTCCTTTTACTAAAGAGAGAGTATTTGTTTCTGTAATTGCTTTACTAGATCCAGAAAATGTTTCTTGTCTTGGTGAGTAATTTGAGTACAGTTAAAACTTAGAGATATTTAAAAATCCATTAATTAGATCTGGGCTTTTATACTCTTGGTCCTTAGATTAAAAAAAAAAAAATCTATCAAGTTCTAATTTTTTTCTTGGGTTGTTCCTTACTGCTTAACAAGACTTGTGATATGGTTTTTTCAAACAGTTCCACGACAGAAAACAGCATAAGATGTAGAAGTCTGAGGCTCATTTTCACCCTATGGTGGAAAGCACACAGAACTAAAGTTAAAAGCAGAAGTTCTCTTATGCTGATTTTGTTCCTTACTAAATGTATGGCTGTGAGCATTTCATTCAACTGCTTTAGGCCTTAGGTTGTTTACTTGTTAATTTATAAGGACAGCCAGTGACCCCTTTTAGTACAAGATTTTATGAGTCTGTTGCTTTGTGTTATTTGCAGAATCAACACTATTTGTGTGAAAAATAGTTTTGTGAAGACTATGCTCCTAGGTAGAGAAGAAGGTAAGTCTGATGCAGCCCTATCTGTTAGGATTTTGAGGAATAAAAGAGAAAATCTCCTAGATGTATTTAGGCGATAGATTCCTACTGATTTACAAGGAGGCTTAGAATATCTCCCTTGGGAACCTTTTACTCCAACCCCCTCCCCAGAAAAGCCCTTTAGTACCTGACACCTAACAGAAAGTCAAGTTTATGAATCAGTTCAGCCTTCAGTGATGCACCTGCTCACATTTGGAGAGGTACTACAAAGGAGGAGTAGTGCTTAAGAACATGGGCTCTGGAGCCTGCCTTTCCAGGTTTGTAATCCCAATTCTACCACTTATTAATGGAGGTATCGCATCATGGGAAACTTACTTAACTTCTGTTTCCTCATCTGTATGTTAAGGGACAATTCCTCATGGCACCCCCACACGTCTGGTGACAGATTTTGTCTTGGCAACTTTTCAAGGATATTTAGAAAGCAAATAGTCTTGCAAAATAGTGACAGGGTCTCCCTGTGGGTCATAAGGCAGATTTCTTTCCTGATTAGAACAACATAGATTAATGACTCCCTCCCTCCCAAACCTTTGGGCAGGTTTGACTGCAGTCACAAAAGTCATTGTGGTTTTTGCCATTACTTTTGATGGCAAAAACTGCAATAACTTTTGCACCAACCTAGTAAGACAGGTTTTATGGAGCTTGGTGCTACTTATTTTTGATCCAAACCCACTGTGTACAGTGTTTGCCTGGCCCCTGCCTAACCATCTCCCTCATGGGACTTGGGTTGGGGAGAGCAAGTGAAACTGAGGTGAACATGAAGTTCTTGCAGCTGCCGCACCATTAGTAGTGAAGTTTTCTGTCTCTGACCCTTCACGTTTGTGTTTTCTGTCAGTCAGCATCTATGAAACTGGGCAGGCTAACTAGAAAGCAAGATAAAATCTCCAGTGCTTCATAGTTCCTGACACTGCAAAAGAAAATAAAACAACAATACCTTTCTCATCAAATTGTTACAAAGATTATATTACTAACATTTCTAAAAAACTCATAAAGGTCGCTTGTATATCATATAAATATTTGCTATATAAAACAAAACATAAAGGCTATAATTTCATTTCTCAAAAGTATCTTCTCTCACAAGACTATGAATTCTCACATGTATATATTCTTATATTCAAAAGGACTTTAGGAATACACATAGATGGCAAATGTAAGTTGGCACAACATCTATATTTTCATTATTCCCATATTAAAGACTCTGTGAAACTCAAAGACTTAAATGTGAAACTCGGCTCCACTATTGACTAGTTTTGTGGACGTTAAGCCTCCGTAATGAGTACTTATCTCAGGCCCAAAAGCAAGTATAAGTTTACTTTTTTATGATTAAATTTAATTTCTTTTATGATAAATATTCCATGGGATGTTAAAAACCAAACTCTGTTAATGCAGGGTTTTTTGTTTGTTTTTTCCTTGAGACAGAGTCTTGCTCTGTCACCCACACTGCAGGGTAGTGGTCTGATCATAGCTCACTGTAGTCTGGAACTCCTGGGTTCAAAGGATCCTCCCATCTCCGCCTCCCTAGCTGCTGGGACTATAGACACATGCGACTATGCCCAGCTAATTTTTTTTTTCTTTTGTAGAGATGGGTTGCTCTATGTTGTCCAGGCTGGTCTCGTACTCCTGGCCTCAAGCAATCAATTTTCCTGCCTTTGCCTCCCAATGTGCTGGGGTTACAGGTATGAGTCACTGTGCCTGACAATGCAGGTTTTTTATCGTTATTTCTGAGCACTGAAGATCTATGTGGAATCAAGGTAAGAGGCTTGGGGGAGAGAAGATCTTCAGCTGTCATATCATATCAACTGCATACGCAGACAGACTGAAATTTATGTCATCCAGGAGTGAATCCAGGTTTTGTAACTACTGATTATTATACATTCAGTGGAGGGTTTAATTAAAATAAGACAGAATTATGAACATAAAATTAGATCTGAAGGAAAATATATATTTCGAATGCAGAAATATATTATTACATTTTACAACTGTCAAAAAGCTGATCAACATCAGCTTGAATAGCATAACTTCCAGAGAAATAACAACTCACTCTGTTAAACTTCTTGTTGTTTACAATTTTGACTCAGTTTTAATGGAACCCATTGTCTTTTCAAAACAAGTATTTTTAAAATATAATTACTGTGGAGGAAATAGGTAACTTGTGTTTCCCTCTTGAATTTTGATATTTTTTATTGATAATTGTGATCACAAAATATGATTTCACATGAAGAAAAATTCACCGTTCATTATAGTTCTAAAGGTTTGTCACCTACAAATAAAGGGGTTCTGGTAAATTCTATATGTATGATTCTTATAGATCTATCTTTATGTATGACATTAATAAGTATATATACTGCACCATCAAGTACAACTGGAAGAGAAAATCTTCTGATAGAGATGATATCTCATGGAATATCTTATGATTCTGCACATTTCAAATCTTATTTCCACTACCCATATACTTCCATTGCTAGGTAATCTCTGGCAACATACACCCAGGTTATTATACCAGCTAAGAAAGTGCAGTGGGTAGTAAAATTATTCCTGAAAGTCCTTCACTCACAGGAGGCTAGCAAGAATATAGTATACTTAAGAATCACCTAAATATATGCCAGTGAATTCCAACTATATGTATTGCCAATTTCACTCTCTTTGCCAGGTCCCTAAAATGCCTGCAACCACTCTAATACCACCCTACTCAAATGGAGATGTGGTAGAGAGGAAGTCAGTGTGGAAAAGGCAGTGTTCTTAACAGATTGCAGCTAAAATATTTCGTGACCTTGTAAAAAGTAGATGACAGGTCTAGCTTCTGGAAATATTAGGATATCATATAGAAAATTAAAGCTTCTTCCAAAGACAATTATGCTTTCCAGACAAATTATTTTTTTTTTTAAAGTAACTGTTTGAAGACACAGGAGGGTGACCCAAACCAGGCAGAAGCCAAAAGGTATATGATGCTTGAAAGAAGAAAAGGACTGGGTGAAGTGGTGGACCAGCCTCCTTAGGAGGCTGAGGTGGGGGAAGATTGCTTGAGGCCAGAAGTTTGAGGCCAGTCTGGGCAACATAGTGAGACCCTTTTTCTCTCCAAGAAGAAAAAAGAATGAAACAGGAAAGAAAGAAAGAAGAAAAAGAAAAGAAAGAGGGAGGGAGGGAGAGAGAGAGAGAAAGAAAGAAAAAGAAAGAAAGAAAGAAGAAAGAAAAAGAAAGAAGGAAAGAAAGAAGAAAGAAAGAAAGAAAGATAGATTGTATGAAACCTAGATCTACCCAGCTTTTTTCCTTCCAGACAGTGCCCATAAAATAGCCCTCAAGCAAATCGTGGAGTCATAATGGAATAAGAAGCCGGAGGCCAGAGTTCAAGGTCAACAGCAACTAGAAATTGAGAAAAAAAAAATTAGAGAAGAGGGAGTTACAAATAAGGGAGTCAAAAATCTGCACACAAACTCTTCTCGGACTCTTGGCTGTTTTTTGAACTGTCCATACGTGGAGCTAGGCTTTCAAGCTTCTCGGAAAAAGCAAGAGCTTGAAGCCTGACAGCCGAGTAGAAATATCAGCAGGCACTGACTACTAAGGAGACAAAATGTAGAGTTTCATTCCTGCCAGGTGAAAGTCTTTTTGAAGAAATTATCAAGGTGATACTAAAATTTATATGGAAATGCATACATGTAGGATAGTCAAAACAATCTAGAAAAAACAAGAACCAATAGGAAAGGTATCTGCCTCTGAATGTAGGATGTACTAGATGAGGTCACCATGGAACTACCTGGGGTGATGGGCATGATCTATAGCTTCATAGGATTGGATTGGTGATTATAGGAAGATACACATTTGCCAAGATTCACTGAACTTGATGGGCACTTTAAACACGTGCATTATACTTTTACCACATATTCTTCAGTTATAGGATATTGGAAAATAATGGGCTGATTTCAACACATCTCATGTCCTTGGAGGAATTTAGACAAGTTAGGAGCCCTGAAACTAAGCTTCAACAGCATCATGAAAACCCTGTCTGGCCAGGCATGGTGGCTCATGTCTATAATCTCAGCACTTTGGGAGGCTGATGCGGGTGGATCATTTGAGGTCAGGAGTTCAAGATCAGCCTGGCCAATGTGGTGAAACCCCATTTCTACTAAAAATACAAAAACTAGCCAGGTGTGGTGGCTTGTGCTTGTAACTCCAGCTACTAGGGAGGCTGAGGCAGGAGAATCGCTTGAGCCTGGGAGGCAGAAGTTGCAGTGAGCTGAGATCGCACCACTGCACTCCAGTAGGGGCTACAGAGTGAGACCCTGTCTCAAAACAAACAAAACAAAACAACAAAAAGAAACTCTGTCTTCGGAGTTGTTCTATTGTCTCTTCTGATTTCCGTACATTCAGGTCACTGCTGCGGGAATCTCAGATTTGTTCTGCCCCTCCCACACCTCTTATTTGTTCTGCCATTCCCACCTTTGCGTCTCCCCACCTTAGAGGTACTGTGAAGTTTTGGCAGATCCTGTCCTCTCCCGGAGCTCGGAAACTTAGCAGAATTGTGGCATGTTACACCAGCTCTACATTCTCCTTTGGATCAGCAAAAATCATACTATATTTTACTTGAAATGCTGGAGCAAATGGATGATGTCAACAAGTTAAATTGTGGCCATCTGCCTAGAAGTACCAAATTAACATTTTTTCTACTCCACTTGATAGCATGCTTAGGGAACTCTGGGCTCTTGCAATTTCTCCGGGGTCTAACCACATTACAAGTGCACAGGTTCACCACTGGATCTCCAAGTATGCTGAGTTTTTTCATCTTTAACCCTTAATTGGGTTCATTTAAAAGCCTTGATTATAGAGGAGAAGACTCCCTCTAGTCTCCAATGTCATTTGGTGTGAGGCTGGTTAGAAAGGTTTGAAACCTTACTCTATTTCTTAATATCCAAGTGACCTGAGAGAGATACGGATTTCAGGTCTTTGTAAGATTTTTATAAAATGTCACAGGGAAGGTATCTATAGAATATGTGTAATTACAGCATATAGCTCCCAGTGTTTTTCAGAGGATTAAATAAAATAATGTAAGATATTTGTAAAACTTTCTTATGTTGTAAGAGTTCAACATAATATTTAGTACAGTTTATAGTTAGACTACAGTTTGAGAAACAAATGGAAATTTTTTTTTATCAGAAATTACAAAATTCTGTGGTATCTTAAATCCCTGAGGCATTGGGCATAAAATATACTAACTGTGGATGAATAGGGAAAAAGTTACTGAGCAACAAGAAATATATGAGGGGAAACACACCACTTTAATATATAAAAATAGTACCCTGAGATTCACTCCTCCAAGCCACAGTTTCCTATGTATAACATAGAGAAAAAAATTAGAATTATTATATTACATAGAAAAATTATTTATTCTTTTTTTTTTAGCGAAATGCCTGACATAGAGTAAGCAGTCAACGATGTTAAGTGAATTGACTTGTACAATCAATCATTTCCTATGAACTCAGAGGAGAGGAACACATACAGGAATATATTTATCAAAAATAAAATGTAATAATAGGCAATTTCAAGTTATCTCCAAAGTATTACCTAAGCAAATAAGCCATCCACTATGAATATTGAGCCATAACTTTTCTAACTTAATGACAACTTACACTAATGTACTACATCCTATTTCAAAAAATCCTATTATGCTGATCGTCTGAGGGAATCCTGAAAACTTGTGAGTCAGATATCTCTATTAAGGAGAGGTTACAAGTCATGCCAGAGATGACACACCTCTCAGTGTCGGCACTGGAATAAAACCCTGTGTATTCTGATTCAAAGTCCCTAGGCTCTTCCTAATCCAGAACTTTTTCATATGTAAAAACAGAGCAAGCTATTTCTTATCCATCCCAACTTTCCTAATTAGGACCCCCTGAGACTGCTCTCTTATCCAAGTTCTTTCTGGCTTATTCTTCAATGAAAGTTTTTGAGTCTCATCTTTTGTAATTAATTTTGAAACAGAACAATCTCGTGCATTCTTTACACTGGGTCTGAGCTACTGCACAGACTGAAAGAAAGATGGTAATATGTTGTGGGCATGGTAGGTCTGAGAACTTACATAAGATAAGTAAATGGAATTTAGATGTGTATGTCTGTTTAGAAATGGGCAGGAAAGAAAAAAGAACATAGTTTTCATTTATCTTCCTTTTAATCAGAGCGTGAATTTGAGGAGATGAGGTCCATCCCTCAAGGCAGAAGGCTAAGGGCTCTGTAATCATCAGATATTAATCTATGCTAGGACAGACTCTACTGTCTACCTCTTTCCTGAAATGGGGCAAATTCATCATTTAAAGGCATATCTTTGGTTTACCTTATGAATAGATGAAAACTTACATCTAGTAACCCTAATAATAATTAGTGGTATCAAATTTTATATTTTGCCAGTCTTTGTTTCTTTATATATAAATATTATCAAATAATGAAGACATTAACAGATACAAAGATTTTTATAAAAATAGAGAGCCTGTGCACCATAATGATAAGTATAGTACTTACTAGCATAATAAATACTCTCTAAAGTAGTGTTGGCATATCAGAAGTTAAAATGGACTTTTCATCATTATTCCTTTATGAAATTTTAACATTTTGGTCAATTTATTATGATACTGCAATTTTGGGCAAACTTGAATGAGTTCATGTGTTTTTAGGATACAATATACTTATGTGGAAGCATATGTTTTGCTTGAGTAATATAATTGTGAAATCAAATGCAGATTTGAACATTATTATCTAACAGCAATATACACATTCATGATTGAAGAGTCTTGTAGCATCATACACTAAAATCCTGGTATTTAAATTCCAAATTAAGTATTACTAACATCTTTGTTGGAGAGGACAGTGTAAAGTGTCTGAATCACGTCTTGCTGTTACAGGAAAAAAATGCATCCAAAGTAAGTATTCAAGTATCTCATACTTGAATGTTAACAATGACATAAAATAAAGAGCATGGTGAGGTTGCCTGCATTTTACTGTGAAACAAAATATTGGTTGGTACAGCTTACAAAAGGAAAAAAAGGTAAAAAGGAAACCTGCACAATATTGCCTTAAATAAAACGATAATTCTCTAGATGAAGATCTAATCCCTAATAGGTCTAAGTACAATCAAGAATTATCCCCAAATCAATAATACGAGTGGCCTAAAATAATGATAGAAAATATTGTTGATTGTGGTATCACTCCCTGGAAACAAATATAAATGTTACGGATGAGTGTCAATTTCAAGGCCTTCCAATGGCCTAAGAATTTGTAATCAGGGCTTACTGTTTTTCACTGAATTGGGAAATAATTCTTCGAATCTGCATGGTATCTTTTGGGTCCCCCCCTAGTTTCTTTAGTGAAATAACAGAATTGGTCTAGGATGTGATTCTTGATTACTAAAGAATGACAGGGTCTCTTGGCAGTTTGGGGTAAATCTCTGGTACATGTCATTGGAAACCACATACCAGACATTTGTGTCTTCTTCCTCCTTCTAGACTTCAGCTACTGGTAATTCTGTGTGACCTCACAGGGCACAGGGGAGATTCTGGGTTTCTCAAGGTCTGTATGGGGCCACAATGTGTGACCAGCATCACTTCTGGACCTTGTCATTTGTCTCCTGTTGCCTCATGGCTAAGTCATGGGCAGAAGAGAGTTCTTCTCTGGTCTGTAGCAAAATGTCCCTTTGTTCCCATGAGGCTTGACTTTTGATACGTCCTAAGGAATTTAGAAAACTATATTTTCCTTCACAAAGCCTGGCATGCAAAGATTTTTCTGCTGCACCTTCAAAAATTCTGTTTTGGATACCAGAAGTTAAATAATAAACTCTGCTCTAACAATCCTTATGCCCTGTCCTTCAAAGCCTCCTCCCCTGTACCCTCCTCATCCCTACAGATAAATGCCTCAGGAAAACATGGAGAAGATTAGTATATGAAACTGTACAGGAAAAGAGTATACTAATTTTAAAAATAATATTACCTGTGTTATATATGTGTAAATGATTATTAATGTCTTGGCTTGAATATATTGGTTTGAATTTCTGACTACTTTTACTTGGTCATTAGAAAAATTATTTTCTTATAGTGAACATTTTAATATATTTTAAAAATTATAAAATTGCATTCTGGAAAGCTTGTGTGAGGGAACCAGCACAGCCTTGTCAACCTTATCTTGACCAATGAGAGCAAAAGAGGGCAAGAAAAAGACAGAGAGAGAAAGAAGATGAGAAAGACACACACAGAGAGAGATTTGTGCTTCATTGTAGTCGCATAAAATAAAGTTAAATATTGGCATCTTTTTTCACATTCATTACTTACATTTTTGTCTATTCCTGAATCTGGCCATTTTTAGACTGAAATTTCTGTGATTTTGTTATCAATGTTTATGAACTCTTTATACATGGAGAGTATTAAATATCTGTCATATTTATTATAGCTCATTATTTTCCTTTAGTTTTAGATTTTATCTTTCCGATTGTATTGTTTGTTGCAATTGTAATTTCCATAATCCTTTTAGGCTTTAAATTCTGCAAGTAAATGAACCACAATTATTGCATTCTTGAATTAACCCCAAATACTCCATAGCTTCAGATACTTGTTTCTCAATAAATATTCTTCAACAAATAGATATTTGAATATTTTCTAGTCTTAGCTTGGATTGTGTTAGTATAAGTCCTTACAACTATCTAAAGAAAGATAAAATAATCAAAATGGGGAAAAGAAAGATTCAGCTTTTGCCGTGTAGAGTGCTTTGGCTTACTTAAAATTTTTCTTTTTAGTTATAATGGCAACATGTTTTTAATGTAAATCATTGGAAACTTTAAAAGAAAACTGAAAAAGAACACAATTTACCATCCAAAACATTATTGATATTGATATTTTAAATATTTTAAAAAATTTTCCCATTTGTGTATAGATGTATTCACATTTAGTTTACATTTTTATGTATCTGTGAACATAGTGAATATGTCAATGATTATTCCTTTTAAAATTAAATATATAAAATTTGGAGACTGAAGGGAATAATCTTCCTAATGTGTTTCAAGAATGATAATTTCATCTTTGTTTACAAATTGATATTGACAACTCCTTTCTCAAGTATTGTATCCTCTCAGTTGTTAAGATCAGCATTAGTTTTTGACAGTCATTAAACTTAAAAAAAAGCAGGCCTTCAGCTGCTGTTAGTGATTTTAGTAGCCACAGATTAAGAAAACTGATAATGACAAATGCCAAATGAATTTATATTTCATACATATTTTATAGAATACAAATTCATGTATATTTAAAGTGACATATATACATACATATCAGCACAAACTTGAAAAATGAACTCTTCAGTATATAGTCATGCATATGGCTTTTCAGACCGTTTCTGGTACCTGCCTTCATCGCAATATCTAACTCCCACTTGAACTCCTCTATGGCTCACACCATAGGAACCACTGTGTGAGGATGATAAATATATCTGTCAGTCACCCTCAAAATTTATAATCTCATTAAAGTAAATTAACTCCACTTTAAAAAGGTTGATTCATCTATATTTTTAAATATAAATTTAAATTTAAATATAAATTAAAGCAGCTTAATTTCCTCATTCTCAAAGCAGACCATTTTGAAAATTACTTCCTACTTGTCTATCTCTCAAGATAAATAATGGCTTGAGGTCACAGCAAAATCCAATGATAATTTGCAGAATTATGGGCTACTTTACCCCAATCTGTGTAGGATATGTTGACATATGTCTCTATGGAGAGGAATGTGGGCATTTTCAAAAGACAAAAGAAGAACATTTTGTTTTTTATCAAGGAGACATTTCAATATTTTAAGTGCTCCTCTGAAATCCCATAAAATGTTTTCTTTCTCTTTAAATGTCAAGGTAATGTTCTTATGATTAATGTAAAATCAAACTCACAGCTCATTCTTTGCACCTTAAATGATATTAGCAGGTCGAGGCAAACAATTATAAATAGATTTTCCTGAGGTTAAAGTTAAAACATTACCTTCAGAACTTAAATTCTTAAATAATGAATAATAATTTTTAAAATAGTTTCTGCTGTAAATATTTTTAAGATATGAAATAAATTTCAAAGTACCAAAAGGACAAAAACACTCTCAGATGCTCACAACAAATTTAATTGCATATCCAGCAGAGAGGCAGCTATATTTAAGTTTGTCTATTATTATTCAAATAATCAAATTTATTTAACTATTAAAATTATGCCAGCAATAATGTATGTTACATTTTATCATTTGCCACATTTCCAAATTACGCTACCAGGGTTATTTTGTTCACAACACTCCTAGGAAGCATATAGATTAAGTATCATTATCCTCATGAAAAACCCAAGGCAGAGATCACAGAGCCCAACAGAAGATCACATAGGTAATTAATGCTAAGGATAGGACTGAAAAGAAGATGGTTTCGTTGTGCCAAATTTTTGTTCAACTAGATTGCCCGTCTCTACTGATAATAATATAAAGTGCTTTATAATAGTTAATATTTATAAGGTGAGCCTTAATTATTTATTCTGTAGTCAATGGTTGGTATGGTTTGGCTGTGTCCCCACCCAAATCTCACCTTGAATTGTAATAATCCCCACATGTCAAGGGTGAGGTCAGGTGGAGATAATTGAATCATGGGGGCAGTTTCCCCCATACTGGTCTGGTGGTAATGTATAAGTCTCATGAGATGTGATGGTTTTAAAAATGGGAGTTCCCTGCACAAGCTCTCTTGTCTGCTGCCATGTAAGAAGTGCCTTTGCTTCTCCTTTGCCTTCCACCATGATTGTGAGGCCTCCCCAGCCCTGTGGAACTGTGCATCTGTTAAACCTCTTTTCTTCATAAATTACCCTGTGTTGAATATGTCTTTATTAGCAGTGTGAGAACAGACTAATATAATGGTCTATATAAAAATGTGAAGAAAACAGATTGTGAGCACTGTAGCCAGGAAAATATAATATTGGTATAGAATACCAATATTAATATAAATAATAATTATGTGCCAGGCAGGAGACATACACAGTCAACTCCACATGGCTCCATTCCCATGGTTCTGATTGGAGGCTGTCCAGCACATTGCAACTGAGATGGTGGCCTTGATAATTCATGAATCATCATGAGAGCCATTCTTCCCTTTTCTTGAAGAATATCACAAGTTTACAGATAAATGGCTTTATAGCCCTGTCCTGTAGGATCTAAGTAGTTTGACAGCCTTCCTTTATTTATAAAAATTGCCTTTTCTCTATTGTCTAATAAAATGTTTCCCATTCTACATGAGGCTTCATCAGAATACCCTTTAGTGCCTACATTTCTTCCAACAGACTATACATAACTATTTATGTATTATTTAAGAAGATGGAATCATTCTCTATAGCCCTGCTTTTTTTCTTTGTGAGTCCTGACCAGAATCACCTTTAAAGCTGCTTCCACATTTTTTAGTATTGGTTATAGCAGCAACCTATTTGTCAGTATCAAAAACTTTCTTCATCAATTGTGGCTGCCATAACAAAATTCTGTAGATTGGATGGCTTAAATAACAAATATTTCTCATATAAATATCAATATAAATAATTATGTCAATATTTATATAAATGATAGTATTATTGTCTATGAAACCATATATATAATATCCCATTATAAAATTATCTAATGAAGAAATATAATAAATGAACAACAAGACTCAGCTATATGCTGCCTACAAGAAACTCATCTCACTTTTAAGGACACACAGAGACTGAAAGCGAAGGGATGGAAAAGATGCTCCATGCAAATGTAAACCAAAAGAGGGCAGAAGTAGCTATACTTATATCAGACAAAATAGTCATTAAGTCAAAAATTGTAAAAAGAGACAAGAACACTATAGGCTGGGCGTGGTGGCTCATACCTGTAATCCCAGCACTTTGGAAGGCTGAGGCAAGGGGGATCACGAGGTCAGGAGATCGAGACCATCATGGCTAACACGGTGAAACCCCATCTCTACTAAAAATACAAAAAGTTAGCCAGGCGTGGTGGCAGGTGCCTCTACGAGGCTACTCAGGAGGCTGAGACAGGAGAATGGCATGAACCCGGGAGGCAGAGTTTGCAGAGAGCTGAGATCATGCCACTGCACTCCAGCACCTGGACAACAGAGTGAGACTCGGTCTCAAAAAAAAAAAAAAAAAAAAAAAAGAGAGACAAGAACACTATACAATGATAAAGCAGTAAATATATGTGCACTCAACATTGGGGGCAGCTAAATATATGAAATAAACATTAAAGGATCTGAAGGAGAAATAGATTGCAATATAATCGTAGTAGTGAACTTCAATACTCCACTTTTAATAATGGATAGATCATCAAGACAGAAAACTAATAAGAAAGCACTGGACTTCAACACTTTTCATCAAGTGATAATGGACATATACAGAACATTTTATTCAATAGCAACAGAATACACAGTCTTCTCCAACATACATGAAACATTCTCCAGGACAGATTATATGTTAGAGCACAAAACAACTATTAACAAATTTTAAAAGGCTGAAATTGTATCAAGTATTTTTTCTGACCACAATGGTAGAAAACTGGAAATCAATAACAGAAGGAATTTTGGAAAATTCACAAATACGTGGAAATTGGACAATATACTCTTGAACAACAAATGGGTCAATGAAGAAATTACAAGGGAAGTTTACATATATTTTAAGACAAATGAAAATAAAAACACATTATACCCAAACTTATGGGACACAGCAAAAGTGGATCTGAGAGGGAAGTTTTTAGCAGTTAATACCTACATCAAAAGGGAATAAAAATCTCAAGCAACTTACAGTTACTCCTTGAGGAACTAGAAAAAGAACAAACTAAGCCCAAAGTTAGCAGAAGGAAGTTACAAAGATCAGATCATAAATAAGTAAAATAGAGACAAAAAAAAGGTGAAAAGATCAATGAAACTGAATTGAATTTTTCAAAAGATAAAGTTGACAAACCATTGGCTAGATTAGGGAAAAAAGGGAGAAGAAAAGAAAATTAAAAATGAAAGAGTAGACCTTACAATTGATACTATAGAAATACAAAGGGTAATAAAATATTACTATGAATAATTACATGTCAATAAATTAGATAACCTAGAAGAAATGGATGAATTCCTAAACACGGACAACCTACCAAGACTGAAGCATGAAGAAAGAGAACATTTGAACAGACCAATAATGAATGGGGAAATTCAATCAGTAATAAACAGTTTCCAATTAAAGAAAAGCCCAGGACCATATGGTTTCACTGCTGAATTCTACCAAACATTTAAGGAAGCACTGATACCAATTCTCCTCAAACTATTCCAAAAAATAGAAGAGGAGGGAATAATTCTACACAATTTTTAGGAAGCCAACATTACTTGGATATCAAAGCCAGACAAGGACACCACAAGAAAAGAAAATTACAGGCCAATAGCCTTGATGATTCTCAACAAAGTACTAACAAAGCAAATCCAACAACATTTTAAAAGGATTTATGCACCATAATCAAGTTTGATTTATCCCTGGGATGCAAAAATCATTCAACATACAAAAATCAATAAATACGATACATCATATTAACAGAATGAAGAACAAAAGCCATATGATAATTTCATTAGATACAGAAAAAGCATTTGACAAAATTCAACATCCTTTTATAATAAAAACTCTCATCAAATTAGCTAGAAAAGGAATATACTTCAACACAATAAATACCACGTATGAAAAGCCCACAGCTAATATTATACTGAATGGTGAAAAATTAAAAGCCTTTTCTCTAAGTTCTGAATTAAGAAACAGGTACTTATTTTCCTTTTCTTAATTCAAAAAGGATACCTATTCCTTCTCTTCAATGTAGTAGTGAAAGTTCTTGCCAGAGTAATTAGCAAGAGAAATAAATAAAAAGCATTCAACTAGGAAAAAAAAGAAGTGAAAGTGTTGCTGTTTACTGTCAACATCGTCATATATATAGAAAATCCTAGACTTTACCAAAAAACTCTGTTAGAACTAATAAATGAATGCAATGAAGTTACAAGATACAAATTGACACTCCGAAATCAGTCGTGTTTCTATACTCTAAAATGAACAATTCAAAAAAATTCCACATGTAATAATTTCAAAAAATTAAATATTTAGGAATAGATTTAACCAAGGAGGTAAAAAACAAGTAAACTTAAACCTATAAAAATTAATAGAATAAATTGAAAAGAGCATAAATAAAAGAAAAAATAACCTGTGTTCATGTACTGGGAGAAGTAATATTGTGAAAATGTCCATACTACTCAAAGCAGTCCATAGAGCATAGTGTCAATGCAATCCCTAAATTTCATTTTTCTTCATAGAAATAGAAAAAGGAATCCTAAAATATGTATAGAACCACAAAATCCGTGAATAGCCAAGGTAGTCGTGAACAAAAAGAACAAAGCTAAAGATGTCACACTATCTGATTTCGAGCTACAGACATAACTTGTTTGTTTGTTTTTTATACTTCACTTTATTGCACTTTGCGGATATTGCATTTTTTACAAATTGAAGGTTTGTGGCAACATTGCATTGATCAAGTCTATCAACACCATTTTTCCAACAACATGTGCTCATTTCAAGTCTCTGTGTCTGCATTTTTTAGCAATAAAATCTTTTTTGTATTGTACTTTTTTAAAGACATAATGCTGTTGCATGCTTAAGAGATTATAGTTTAAATATAACTTTTATAGGCACTCAGAAACCAAGAAATTCATTTGCCTTTCCTACTGTGATATTTGCTTTGATGCTGTGATCTGGATCCAAACCTGCAATATATCCAAGGTATGTCTGTGTACTACAAAACTAATATATTAAAACTGCATGGTACTGTAATAAAAATGACACATAAACCAACAGAATAGAGAGCCCAGAAATGATTTTTGACAAAGGAGCCAACAACATACAATAAGAACAGGACAGTCTCTTCAAAAAGTGTTGCTGGGATAATTGGATATCTACATTTAGAAGAATGAAATTGGACCCTGATCTCATACTATGCACAAAAATCTGCTCAAAATTTAATAAGGGCTTACATGTAAGAGCAGAAACTAAAACTACTAGAAGAAAACACACATGACATTTTAGCAAAACTATATGACATTGGCCTGAGCAATGATTTTTTTGGATTTGACCCCAAAACACAGGCAACAAAACAAAAATAGACAAATAGGATTACATCAAACTAAAAACTTCTGCACAGCAAAGGAATGAATTAACAGTGTGCAGAGAAAACCTGTGGATTGAGAGAAAATATTTATAAGCCCCACATCTGATAAAGGGTTTATATCCAAAATATATAAGGAACTCAAGCAACTCAATAGCAAGAAAACAAATAACTTGATTTAAAAAATGGGCAAGGGACCTGAATAGACTTTTTTTTTAAAGACTTACAAATGGCCAACAGAGGTATGAAAAATGCTCAACATTACTAATCATTACAGATAATCATTAGGAAAATCCAAGTTAAAACCATAATATCACCTCACACCTGTCAAAATGGTTCTTATCAAAAAGAGGAACTTAACTAGTGTTGGAGGATGTAGAGAACAAGGTACACTTGTATATTGTTGATGAGAATATTAATTAGTACAGCCATATGGAAAACTATACAGAGGCTCCTCAAAAAACTTAAAATAGAGCTACCATGTGACTTAGCAATCCCACTTCTGGATATTTACATAAGAGATTTGAAATTAGTTTGTTGAAGAGATGTCTGCGCTCCCATGTTCTTTGCAGCAATATTCACAATAGCCAACCTCAGCGTCCATTAACAGATAAGTAGGTAAAGAAAACCTGGTATATACACATAATAGAATACTCTTCAGCCTTAAAAAAAGAAGGAAATGTTATCATTTGCAACATGGATGGAATTGGAGAACATTATGCTAAGTGAAATAATCCAGGTACAGAAAAATAAATACCACAATGTGGAATCTAAAACAATTGAACTCATAAAAGCTGAGAGTAAAGTATAAATTACAGAAGCTAGAGGTGGAGAAATAAGGAGATGATGGTCAAAGGGTACAAAAGCTTAGAAGGGAAGAATGAGGGTTTTTCTCTTCAGATCAATTTCATAGCATGGTGAATGTAGTTAATTACAGTGTATTGTCCATTTAAAAATAGCTAAAATAATAAATTTCAAATGTTCTCAACACAAAAATAGTAAGCATTTGCCATTATGGATATGCTAATTAGTTTAATTTAATTATTTCACATATTTATAAATCATAGCATCACATTATACCCCATAAATATATATACTTATACATTTTCAATTTATAAGAAAAATTTTGAATATTTAAAAATTTGTCTAATGATCATTGAGACTAATATGACCAAAAAAAAAAAAAGATCTTAAAATTATGCTTGCTTTGGTGGCACATACACTAAAATTGGAATGACTCAGAAGATTATCAGTGTCCTTGCAAAGGATGACATACAACTTCAGGAAGCACTCTGTATGCATTTTGTGAAACATGCTCTTGGAAATAATTGCTGAATTATAAATTTGAAAGGGATTCTGCAAGACTTTCAATGGTGGGTAACTACCTTTACTGGAAGTAGGTTAGCAATTTTTAAAGTCAGAATTTTCATATATTAAAGTAATTTTTAAATTTCAAATTACAGATCTTATTTGTGAAAGTAGTCTATTTTACTTCCTTAACTTTACCCTCCCCAATATTCTACTTTATTCTCATCCAGTGAATTTGGGAATGAATAATAATTATATTTTAAAATGATGTCATTAAATGAAATATTGAGATATTATTTATAATCCACCAATTTATTGGTACTTTACTTGAAATATCCGGAGATAATTAAAAAATAACTTAGAGGCAAGAAAAGGCATACTAATATTGCAGAAGTACCACACATTTTTAAATTAAATTGTAATAAACTACAGTGTAAAATAATTTAAAAGATGTTTTGATAAGAACAATTTACTTTCTTCTTAACTTTTTTTAGCTGCTAAATTCATTTTTTCTCTCTCTATATATGTTCACATTTAGAGATGCAAACTTTTAAGTACCACTTTATGATTAATTAAAAACATCTTTCCTACCTTTATAGTTATTTGAGCTTGAAAGTTCCTTTTTGAGAAAACATTACTGAAAAGTGTTAAGGTGAAAGGAAAGAGTGAGAAGGAAAATGGTAATTTTAGGAATATCAGTTTTTAAAAAAGTAAAGCATATTGAAATGCCAGTTTGGAAAAATATGTGCAGCATGGTAATTAGAGTAATAGAAGACAGTATGTGAAACGATATATCTAAATTCAGACCTGACAAATTGAATGCATATGCAACTTGATTTAGGAAAAAGCAATTGTTATTTGTTCTCATCAAATGGAGAACTATCACATAGAATTAAAATAGAACAAACAAATGAAGGGTAGAAATGCATCAGTTTAACAGGTGTACATCTTATTTCAAAATTGAGCATCCTAGCAAGAAATAAAGGAGTAACTTTATGAGAACAAAATGCAAATTGAAATTCATATTGGAGTGATCTGCAATTAAAAGATACGTTGAAAGAAAGGCGTTCTAGAATTAGTATAGTTTTCCTTGACAATATGCTCTGTTATAGAAAAGTCACAAGTACATATGGATTATAGACGTGCATAGCATAATGACTTTTCAATCAGTGACAGAGCATATATATATATATAGGTGGTCCCATAAGATTATACTTTTTCTATGTTTAGAAAAAGCCCATATATAGGTTTGGTATAGCCTATATATACAGGTTTGTGTCCTAGGAACAATAGACTATACCACATAGCCTAGGTGCGTAGTAGGCTATCCCATCAAGGTTTGTGTAAGTAAACTCTATGATGTTCACACAAAAATTAAATATCTAAGAACACATTTCTTGGACTTCATTCCTATTGTTAAGCACTGCATGATTGTGTATTTCTTAAGTATCATGTGAGAAACTTAAAAAGAAATTTAAATGCTTGTGCCTAATTTGATCTGCATCCAAAATAATCTTAGCATCCATGATTATAAAGTATTGAAAACACGTTAGTAAAATTAACGTTACTTTATAATAATGGAGGGAAATGGACTTACTCCATTTACACCTCAAAATTTCACACGTAAAAATATTCCATTTTCAATGCAATTTTTTACAGCATTTAAGTTGATTTTAGTTTTTAAAAAGCCCTATTATAACAGAAACTGTTCATTCAAAATTATTTTGTTTTTCCTTCACTATTGCCATTTGTTTCATTCAAATAAAAATGTTAGCAATTTAACTTCTTAACTGATAGTATCTGATAAGTCCATGTGTTCTTCTTATGATAGATATGTTTACTCATATTCCTACCATAAATAGTTCTAACTTTCTCATGCATAATTCTCTTGGTGGCCGTATTTTTTATTATATATTGCCCTGCATCCTCTTGGTTAATATTGAAGAATCCAGAAAAAGTGCTTGACTCAGAGGCAATGAATCCAGAGCCAGGCCAGGTGTTTCTGAAATAAAAGATAAACAAAAACATTACTCTTAGGAAATTTAAACTAATTAAACCTGAAAGCTGAAAGAATAAGTTAATTATATAAAAATATCAGATGAATGGTCACAAAGAAGACTTAGGATAAAAATGTACTCAATGGAACATGTTTAAAGTCAAAATTAATCAGAAAAGGAATTAATTTTAAGCAGGGGGATGGTGGTAGAGAAAGGTATAAAGTCACAAACAGATACCCCTTGAGAGGGAGAAAACTGCACAGTCTTATTGGTTCTGGATAACTTTCATGTCTATTTTACATTTATGTTCAAAATAAAATTTTTCCTTTGGATGGGTGTATCTTCTTTAACAGAACTGTGGTGTCCCAGATCTAAAGAACACAGAGAGTAACTTTTAAAACCATACAGGGGAGAAAGTTTCTTTATTCCAGCAAAAATTTTCTAAATAATTTTTCTAAGATCTCCTTTTATCCACAAGTCAGCAAATTGGGCTCCAGAATTATTTGATGCAATAGATACGCAAATAGAATCATGTAGCGCCTGTTTCTTAGGTTGAGAATTCTTACAGGTAGCAGAATTATCCTCATAATTTCCACCAAACTAACCCAATTTTTTATGGCTGAATCCTCTAAATAATCTAGGATGTCAGTCTCCATAAATATATACTCAGGAAAAATAAGTAGTAATTTGTGATCATGTGTTAAAATAAAAACATCTTAATGAGACAAATTATAAAGATAATTGGTAACACAAAAAGACAAACTTGAATATTGACTGCCCTAGTCATCAGAACAGTACCCACTTTAAATTCATTCACTTCAAGGGCCTCTCCTCCCCCACTCCCCAGATTTCAATGGTTAGAAATAGGAACTAGAAACCTCATTGTGACATTTATGTATTATTAAATGATAATACTTAATTCATTTCTTTTTCACCAGCTTAATTGTTAAAGATATTCATTATGCAGAAATCTTAGCCCCATTGACTCTTTAGTGGGTAAAGCTATTATGCTTATTCCAATATGCTTAGCAATCTGTTGCATTTTAATTCTTTCTTCATGATAGCGAATGTTGAATAAAATGGAAATGCTTTAATATATTATTTCAATCTAGAATTCAAAAATATTTTTAATAGAGTAAAAGGGCACCCATATGACAAGATCCACTTATTATAAGGGAGTACCTGTCTGGTCCAGGTCCCCAGAGGGACAAAAATTCAAAATGAGTTCACATTTTATTTTTTTCAATTACCCTCTTCTGTTTAGATTTTAAATTTCTGAGTGGCTTTTACTAATCTATATTCAACACTATTTTGTTGGAGTATAAGGGCAATGTTTGTGTGTTAAAATTCACTTGGGAAAGAACAAGATCTACAAAGAAACTTTTAAAAAAATAAAGGAAGACAATATTTATTGTAAGAGCTGCTTTTTAGGCCTCTTTTCTTTGTCCTTGGAAGAATTTTAACTGAAAAGAAAGATCAATTATACCTTTTTGCTATTCTCTTGAGTCCTGTGACAAGATTAGCTCTGGGAAGTCTGGGGGCCGAGTTGAATATGAGGCTCTAAGGGGGAAAGCAGGTCAAATTCAACCTCCAGAAGCTTCTCTGCTGCATTGGCTACCTGCGAGACTGTCAAGATTGTTTTGTGTCTTCTTGGGGTTAAAAGCTCTGCCACCTTTGCCCTTGAATATGGCTGTCCTATGTCTGTGTTTGACCCTTAGGATTTCATTGTGCTTTCTGGACTATAGAAAATCAATTCAGAATTCTCAAGTGAATTATGATTATAAGTAATAATTTTATAAAATTATTATTTTGCTACAATTGAGAATAAAAAATCTGTGATGCGTATTTGGCATTTTCAAAGACATTTAATAAAGTATTACTGCAGTACTTCTTGTCGATACTATTGATAACAAGGTTGCAAGCATGCCAGCTCTCAATTATTTAAGTCAGTGGGTAACTGTCAATGAGCAAAGGGTACTTTCATTTTAACCAATTGTGACAGTTTCCTCTTTTAACTCAACTAATGTCAGAAGCAAGTCCTGGAAATAAATTTGAACTATTGCATTTATTTTTCTTGTATTTACTCTTAATACATCCTGATATAGCTGCCACAGTGAACTCGGACTTGCAAAAATCATCAATGATTTTTATGTTATGAAAGCCAATGGGTATTTTTGGTGTTGTTATCTTGCTAACCTCTCTTCTTTCATTCACTTAATGAATTATTGAACTCTTGCCAGGCACTTGGAAAACAGAGTTGCAGAAGACAGAGACAGATCACGTTTTTATGATACTTACAATTGACAATGAACAAATTATACAGATGCTAAATGTCAGAAGAAGGTGTCAAGTGATTGAGAAGCAATCTCTAGTTTTGTTGTTGTTGTTGTTGTTTGAGATAGAGTTTTGCTCTTGTTGCCCAGGCTGGAGTGCAATGGCACTATCTCGGCTCACTGCAACCTCTGCCTCCCGGGTTTAAGCAATTCTCCTGCCTCAGCCTCCTGAGTAGCTGGGATTACAGGCATGCACCACCACGCCCAGCTAATTTTGTATTTTTAGTAGAGATGGGGTTTCTCCATGTTGGTCAGGCTGGTCTCGAACTCCCGACCTCAGGTGATCTGCCTGCCTTGGCCTCCCAAAGTGCTGGATTACAGGTGTGAGCCACTGTGCCTGGCCATGATTGCTCTAATTTTGAAGCTAGAAAGGGTGTCCCAGTGGGAGCAATTTTTAGTTGGGCTCTAAGTGTAAGTAAAGATTTGATTTGTAAAGTGGGGATAAGCAAGGATTTTTTTTAACACAGGGGAAAAGCAAGTTCCACCTCCTCACCTTTCTTTCAGTTACTCATCTAGCAATAGCACTAAATCTAGTGAGAAATAGTAAGGCTTTAGAATTGGGGATTGAAAAGAATCAATGTATTACATTGTACTAAAATGAAGATTCAGAAGGACTTAGTGATTGGGTGGATGTGAAATGAGGGAGAGGATGAAGTTAAGAAAGTCTCAACATTCTGGTTGGGTCACTAAGTGGGTGATGGTGCCCTTTACTAAATCTGGGAGCACTGGAAGAGGAGTAGGTTTGGAGAGAGCTCAGGAAGCCAATTTTGCATGTGTTAAGATTGAGAGGCATGAGATGTAAACTAGTGGCAGTGATAGGGAGGCAAATATATGCTGCTCCAGAAAAGAGGCTAGCGATACAGATAGGTATCTTACCCTAAAAACATCCCAAAGTCAACTCATCATCACACAAAACAGTATGTGATCTGGATTGTCCTACAGCTTTGTGATCGTGGGCCCTGTATCCACTTTGCTGACAAAGCCAGAAGCCTGAGATTTACACTTACGCCTCATATTTTATCATTCGCCAAGTCTTATCCATCACTGTGCCCCTCCAATTCTAGTTTTTAAATTTCTTTTGAAGCTACCCACTCAGTCTCATCCTTTTATTTCATTCTTTACTTCCTCAAGCTCTCTCCCAGGGAATGGAAATATCCTGCTAATTAAAGTTGTTTCCTCAGCAGCACCATGTCCTTAAGATGAACATTTATATTGCTGCAAGCATGAGCTATTTAAAATAGAAACATTTTTGTTTCCCTTTTTCTCTTCTTCCCAGTGTCAACTTCTAATAGGTTTCTGTATGCATTTTGATTTTACCATTATAGTTCTTTATCTCGCATTTTCCCTTTTTCCAGAATATACATGGGCATAATTTCTCTTCAATTCTTTTTTCATTTGCCAATTGTTTTGCTTACGGGCTAGCCAAAATACATGTAAATGCATTATTTTCATTATGGAGGCAACAGAGAAGAATAAGACAATGGGTAACAGCATGGCCTATAGAGAGTGAGTGCTTAGATTCAGATACCAGCCCCAATATCAACCCAAGAATTGTCCAAGCCTGATGACCTGGGCAATTTACTTAACCTGCCCAGTGCCTCTTTGTCTTCACATATAGGATGTGGGTAATGATAGTAAGTATTTCCTAGAGTTGTAAGTATTTCCTAGAGTTGTTTCAACGATTTGATTATCTAATACATTAAAGTGCTTTAGTATATTTTAATGGTAACTGAAACAAAGAAAGCATTGTATGTTCCTATTTCTATTAACCATATGAAGCATTATTTTGGAATACTAATAAGCAGAGGGATACATATAATATTAATTTACTAAATTAACTCAGTTTTTACTGTAGTCAAGATTCATCAAATACCTGGTGTGTTTCTGGCATTGTCCTAATACTGGTTATGCCGTAACAAACATACAAATCATGGTTCCTTTCCTCGGGAAACTAATCACCTAAAGGAAGAAATACACCTTACACATTAGTGATATGTTTATCAACACCTAACCATTATGCGACTACCACATATTTAATATTTTTAAAATAACATTTCTATTTTTTCCCTAAACCTACTTTCCTTTGCTTCTTGTTTTTAATAATGGAAATAGGTATTCATTTGCTTTATTCAGAAAGAGTACTGTCCTCCACTCCTTGCCCTAACTTTTATTCAACAAATACTTACTGGGTGCATTGTATGATGATATAACATTGAATGTGATGGACACAACCCTCCCCTGGCTAGATCCTATGTTGTCCTATTGTGAATATCTTACAATTCATGGGCGACTTCCTCAAGGAGGTAGTGGTCTTGGTGGTGGAAAGGGTCATACATTTCTAAAATATTTCATGAAATTGTCAAATCGTGCAATGAAACAATTTAAGAGCTGCTGTGAGGCAGCACGTGCTCTAAAGTGAAGAAAACAGGGATGCAGAGATAAAAGAGGCCATCTTAGCAAGGAATGGTCATTGAAGCGTTTTCTGTTAGAGATGAGATTTGAGAGGGTTGGTATTACAGAGCGGTCATTAAATCAAATTCGTTGTTTTCTCATTGCAGCCGATTATTTTCATTTATTATCTGGCCAAATGCCTGAATGCTGGGACTGTCTCAGCCCCAGTGTGGAGGGTGAGGTCCTGGAAGTAGAAAATAACAAGAAAGAAGACACCCGGTTTTTAAAATAATTAGCATCTACCTAGTCACTTCACAGGGGAGTCTAACCCATCTTAACCTATGCTAATCCCTAAACCAGTTTTCATTATGTATTTATAATTTGTCCATTTTATTTAGACTGTGTCTGTATATAATTATGAAAAATGACTGAGATGGCTGGTGGATTTTTTAGGACTTTAAAAGTCCTGGAAAAAATAAAGCATAAGCTGGTTTGGTTTGGAAGTGGAATTGATGGGGGAAAATCTGGGTGACCCATTAGAAAAGTAGGATTAGACTCACAATCGCCTCTTCCCCAAACCTAAGTTGGCTTTACCTGTTGACTCCATGTTTACCTCCACTAATTCGTGTTCCCATTAGCCATATCGATATATTTATCTATTCCCTTGCCCAACTGACAAACGCTTTAGCTCAAGCTCTGCTGGCAAACTTATTTTACAAGAGATCTTAGTCATTTGTCTAAGTTCTGCCTGCTGCATGACCCTGGCTTTCCAGACAAAATTTGGTTCCCTATTAACATAATTCCCTAATCTGACACACAGTCATTTAATGAAAGGAAAATATCTTAATTAAAACGTATGATTAGCTTTATCAATTCAAATGAAAATGACTCTCTAATTTAGACGTAGGCATAGAATTTTAAAGTTAGAAGAGGCCTTAAAGATCACCTAGTAAATGAATGGTTTTGGTAATTATTCTCCCCTGCTGTGTGCATTAGCATCTGCCCTGCATTCTGGGCTGTCAAATAGATACTTTAAAAAGAGAAAATATGGCCTTAGAAATATGGAAAGTTTTGATAGTTGGACTTTTAAACAATCTTGCTAAAGTCCTCTGACCCTACAGTTCATGACATAATTATTTATTAGGCTTGGGATAGAATCATTTATGGCTTAGAGTAGATAATGAAAGGGATTACTACACAGGCAGTTTCTCCCTTAAACTCACAGTTTTTGTAATCTCTTTCCCTATGGCAACAGAGCAATTACTTTCCAGCATGTTGGTTCTTTTGTACTTTAAATATAGATAAATGTAATCATGCTGAAAACCTGGGGGTTAGCTAGTGCTCCTGAATTGAAATCCCAAACTGCAGAAAAGTATTGCTTTATGGCTTAGTTTGCTATAAGCGGGTTACAATGGTAACCAGTTCTCAGGCAAATCCATAACTACCACAGTTGTGAAGAATGAAGTTTCATATGCCTGAATCTTAATTAAAACATTATTTCCAGAAAATGGAATAACTTTGGCTTGTTTATGTATGTTATGTTTTAGAAATTACAGCTTGATTGACATACAAATAAAGTTAATGAAAAAATGTACTGGCTTGAGATGGGGATGGAGAAGAATCTCTGGAATTTTGTAAAAGAACAAATCAACTAAACGTATCACAGATAGAAACAAAATTACAGCAGAGAGAATGTGTTTTAAAACTAATATTGCCCAAGTACCCAATGGGCTTAGGGAATTTAAATTTGGGGTTTCATGTGAAACAAGTCTACCTTAATGATTAGAACAACTGACTGAAGAAATTTCTAGAAGAATGGGGTATAAACGTGTCCTAAATGATAGTGAATCCCATCAAAAATGGAAAGTTTATTAAAAACACCATGAGAATTGGTGTGCTTTAGATGAATTACTTTATTTTTATTAGTTCCCAAATAGCTCACAAAACATTCTGAGTATGTAGTAACTGGCATAATTTATGGTAAAAATAATTTGTGTCAGCAGTGTATGTTTAATATCATTATTGAAACAAACCCTGGATTTATTATCACTTAGGAAGACTGGAGAGCAAATAGTGAAAATATTTGAAGATTTTTCTTCCCATCTTTTTAAGAATAATTTTAAACATATCATTTGCAGTTGTTACAACCTTTAATTCTCTCATCTGAATGGTAGAATGCAGTTCATAAGTATCCTTTCATAATTAAAGGGACTAAAGCAAGAAAATGTCTTTCTTAAAACAGGAAGTATGAAGCATTGTGAACACTGCTCTTCAGGAATGGCAGATATGACATTTTGAGACATTCTAATTTCTGCTGCTCAGCTCTAAAATTAAAAAGCAGTTATTGATGATGGAGTAGGTGGTTAACTTGGTAACATACATTATTATCTATTTTTAAGATTTGCAAATGCTGTTTCTTGTAATAGACTAATGCCACCTTTCATCCAATAGTTAAAGTAGTATTTCCAAACTAAATGTTCAATCACTAACTGCATAGTCACCTTCATCCTTACATGTTGAGGCGCTTGATATACATTGATACAGGTATTAATTTGAGTCCTATTGTGCAGAGAAGTAGAAATAAGACTAAAAACTATGTTTAAGACATCATTAAAAGCCTTGACTGTGTGAACCCCAATTATCTGAAACAGTCCTTGGTTAATTTAGAAAGTTTATTTTGCCAAGATTGAGGATGCACACCCATGACACAGCCTCAGGAGATCCTGATGACATGTGCCCAAGGTGGTCAGGGCACAGCTTAGTTTTATACATTTTAGGGAGATATTAGTTATCCATCAATATATGTAAGATATACATTGGTTCCATCCAGAAAGGCAGGACAACTCAAATTAGGGAGGGGCTTCCAGATCACAGATAGGTGAGAGACAAAAGATTGCATTCTTTTGAGTATCTGATTAGTCTTTCCAAAGGAGGTAATCAGATATTCATCTATCTGATGAGTAGAGGGATGACTAAATAGAATGGGAGGCAGGTTTGCCCTAAGCAGTTCCCAGCTTGACATTTCCCTTTAGTTTAGCGATTTGGGAGCCCTAAGATTTATTTTCCTTTCACATTTTTTACTTTTTCTTTTTTCTTTCTTTTTTTTCTTTTTTCTTTTTTCTTTTTTTTTTTTTTTTGAGATGGAGTCTCACTTTGTTGCCTAGGCTGGAGTACAGTGGCACGATCTTGGCTGGCTCACTGCAACCTCTGCCTCCCAGTTTCCAGTGATTCTCCTGCCTCAGCTTCCTGAGTAAGTGGGACTACAGGCATGTGCCACCATGCCCAGCTAATATTTTTTTAAAATTATTTTCGTTAGTATTAGTAGAGATGGGGTTTCACCATGTTGGCCAGGCTGTTCTCGAACAGCTGACCTCAGATGATCCGCCAGCCTCTGCCTCCCTAACACAGTTGTGAAAGGAAAATAAATCTTAGGGTCCCAAAATCACTAAGCTGAAGGGAAAAGCCATGCTGGGAACTGCTTAGGGCAAACCTGCCTCCCACTCTATTCAAAGTCATCCCTTTGCTTACTGAGATAGATGAATATCTGATTGCCTCCTTTGAAAAGGCTAATCAGATAAAACAAAGACTGATGTTCAGGTAGCAGACTTTCAATAGTAGTCTTTAAAAAAATAAAATGGTGAATAGCATCAAATCCAAAGCAAAGAGGAAACTGAGGATGAACAGATGATACTTCATTTGTGAATTAAGATACCATTAGTATTCTTAATCCATAATATTATTAGGGAAGAGATAAACAAGCCTAGAAATATTTTAATATTAAAAGTTAATTTCTAGAACTAGAGTTGTATAGAACAGAGGGCTTCAAATTTTGACCACAAACAAATGAGTTAACAACAACAAAAGAGTCCACTACTCATATAAGTGAAACTATCTATTTATAAATTATATACATTTACTACTCAACTAACATATCAAGTACTTTATAAACCATGTAACATGATTAGGCATTTTGAAATTCATTGAATAAAGCAGAGATAAATAAAATTTTGAAAATAATTATATCTCAGCTGATACAATGATGTCGTAAACATGTTGTTCTCAGTAAACAAAAAAAAATGGAAGAGGGAATAAAAACACAATCTTTAACAGTCCTCACTGATAAGAGAAAAATACTAATTGTTAAGAAGACCTTGCCAAAAAGTCAACCAGGAAGTTTTGTCTCCTTCAAGATTAACTCAAAGTTTATGAGCATCCTTCTCTAATGAGAAGTTGCTAGTCTGAATAACAAAAGAAGGCAGTAGTTTATTTTAAAAGGGAGGAGGATTCCTGCTGTGGTTTATTATTCATATTATTTTGATCAAAACAACTACTGTTTATCACTGAAGGGGAAGGAGATTTCTAAAGTGAATTCTCATCCTAGAAGGGGAAAAAATTCCCATTACAATTATCTCACTACTTCCCAGCATCTCCTCATGTCCCGAGGATAAAGAAAGGAAAACAATTTCAAAAGCTTTCAAAGGCAAGCAGATCATCCTGATAATACAGTAGATAGGAGTACTGTAAATTCTCTGAACATCGACCACTTCCAGATAACATTACAGTAATTTCATTTGAGCAATTTGCCCTTAGGATTAGTTTATTTTTGCATAGATTATTTGAAAATATTTTCAAGAAATATGCCTCCTTTTAAAAATAGAGATTGATTTGCATTTGCCATACGCACATAGGCATTCCAGTGGGAAGGGTACTATGTCACTAAAAAAATGTTTTTCACTTGACAAAGTTGCTGTTCACATTATTCTTTATTGTTATTTAATTACAAGGCTACTACATCACATTTTTCTCCCGTGTCAAGTAATACATAGATCTGAGGAAACGTATTTCCTCCTATATTGCGTGTCTACATTTTATTTTTCAGTATGTTTATCAGGTGTTTATTTCATCATTAGCAGATTCTTAGTTGGCTAATGGATCTGACGTATAATTTTAAGTCTGAAAAATTAGATAAATTTTAAACATCAGATTTAGGTGGAATATTGAGGTCTTGATTCACAGATGCAAACATATAATTCACTATGAGAGGTAAAAGATAGAAAAGTAAACTGACAAGTGGAATCTACTTAGTGATAATCCTTAATTCAAAGGTCTCTACTGTGGCCTTGACTTGTCAATTTTGTTAATCAGCCTCATCTTGAAAAGGGAAGCAAACTTAGCTATGTCTCTTTGGAATTTCAGGATTTAATGTTAATTAATATCCGACTACAACATATTCAGAAGAAATAAACACTTGTTAAAAATCAAGCTGTAGGCAAGGTTGCATCTTCTCCCCTCACTAGCCAACGCTGTGACCTTAAACAAGTCACATAAACTCTAGGAGCTTCAGTTTCTTCATAACAGCAGGAGAAATTCTAAACTGCCTTAGATGGCATGGTAGGTCCTCATGGACTTTCCCTGACTAATTTGCTCAGCCTTATCTTTTTTTCTCCCCCTTCTACTCACGTCCGCACTCCACACATTCACATCTGATACTCCAAGAATACTCAACTACTTGTAGTTCGCAGAAAATGCTCTATTTTCCCATACCTCCTGCCTTCACATGTGCTTCTCTTTGTGCTCAAAATGCTTCCATCTCAGCAGTCATTTTAAATTAGTTCCCTTCACTTTCAGCTTCCCCTGACGTGCCCCCTCCTCTGAGAAGATGCAGTGTTCTCTTAGGTGTGGGGTTTCTGCTGGCGATGTGGATACTATACCTTTCCCTCTGCTTTTCATGACTTTAATGACTTGAACTTTATCAAGGATCTGATTAAGGCTATGCTCTCAAGGGAATGAGCTTTTTCTCCCTTTTCATACATAGAAGATGCTTAACACTTTTATTGAATATGCCTACAAAATGGATGTATTGAATGTATTTGTCCAAAAAAGTAATAACATGTATTTACCATTGCATATTAAATATTGAATATCAAATAACATTCTAAAAATGTTTACTGAGCAACCACTATGCACTCGAGCAATTAATAAGTACTGAAAACATAAAGCTGAATAATGCAGAATCCTTGTTCTAGTTGTGCTCATCACTAGAGGTGGAGGCAGGACTGTAAACAGACAAATAAGAGAACAATCCCGTGAGTCCTTCTCAGGGATAAGCAGAGTTTCTTGTACTATTCAAGGCCAGATATTAGACAGACTAACACTGCCTAGCAGACATAGGCAGGTTTCACCAAGCTGGTGAAATTGATCTTGAAGTTTTGGTGAGAGAAAGGAAGAAAGGTCATTTTAGAAGTGAGTGGAATGTGCAAAGGTGAAGAGGCTGGAACATATTATTTTTGGGGGGGGGGAGCGGTAAGGACAGCGAGATCTGTGGAGTGGGGCATAACTTGCTTGCATAGGGTGAGTTGAGTGGCCAGCAAGTCTACAAATATAGATGTGAGACTTGGTTCTACAACTTTGTTGATCACTAGGTGATCTTAAACAAGCTACTTAAATTTTCTAAGCCTCTCTCTTGTTTCTGCAAGACAATACTAAGAATGAATCTATCAGTGATAGTGATAAGAATAAGTCAACCCTTCTTTCTGGTTTTTTCTCCTTCTAGGAACAAAGATAGGTCTTCCTAGTCACCTTATGGTGGAACCAATTCTGACCAATGATTTGTCAGCAGAAGTGATGAATGTTATGGATAATCCGCAATGTTTAATAGTGGGTGTGAGACACCCTTCTCTCACTTCTCTTTTCCCTCTGACATGTCAAAAGCTGAGATGTTATTTGCTTCCTGAGACTGACCTCTGAGGCACTACAATTAACAGAGCTTCCCTACCTCCCCCAAGATTTTCTAATTTGAGGAAGAAATAAGCCTTTGTTCTCTGAGTCAGTAAGGTTTGTGTGGTATTAGTTACCTGAGAATAACCTTGTCTATCCTAGTCTATCCTGTATTCAATCGCTAAAGTTAAATAAAATAAAATATAAGAAAACATTTTATTTGCCAGAAATCACTACATAACTATTTATTGTTATACTCTTAATTACAGTCAGGTGTCAAAATGTTGAAAATTACAATACATTAAAAGGAATATCAGGAATGTTTTCTAATGGGAAAAATTGGGAAGATAATTTAAACATGATTTTTTATATAGTATACGTATCAAAAATTCTTTTTGGATAGTTCTTTAAAGATTGTTGTCTTACAATTGTAAATCATTGTAACATTTGCAATATTATCACCTTTATTTAAGCTCTGGATCACACCAATTTCGTTCCAAAATTAAAACTTTTCATTATCTTATACATGTACTTATAACTCTATTTTTGCATTAATAAGGGAAACAGTATCAAAATCTTTTGTTAATAAAATCTATTCAAAAGTGACCCTGACTTCTGGGTATATTTGTGGTTTTAATGGTTGACAATTTATTAAAATGAAATGAATTTTATTGATGTCTAGTTTACCAGTTTATTGTGAACTTTAAAAAGCAAAAATAAAGTTAGTAGTACGCTGGCACACAGTAGGACTTAAATGTGTTCCCCTCTATTACACTAATTATAATTATATTTGATATAAAATGGTCTTTTAAAAATGAGCTAGAAACTAACTTTTGACTATGAGCTTATAAAAGGGTTATAATTTGTCAAGAAGTCATCAGATTAAGTTTTGAGTCAGATAAGAAATAGATTTTAAAAATAGCAGGATCTCATAAACTGCTGTATGAGCAGATCAATTATTCCCCAATATGGAATAACTTCTAGAGCTGTAGGAGAAGGTTTGGATATAATGAGGCTTCAGGAGGGAGAAATTATTAAGTGAGTGCTACACCATTCAGGGGACTTGTCTGCAAAGATTTGACTTTCATACCTCAAGCAGCCAAACAAAGTGTGAGTAGTCATTGCCACTGCATAGTGATTTTTGTGCTGTATGTGTGGATCTCTTTATTTCCATTAACTTTTAGGGTCACTACATTTTGAAATTTGGTGGGAGTGAAAGGATCCACTCCCTTTGCCAAGTAACAAATTAGCATCTTACATTGTTTAATAACTGCATCCAATTGCAAATGTCACCAAACAGCTATTAAACAGCAAGTCCCATGCACAGAAACTTAATGGTGCATGACACTGCTGATTAGATGCTGTTTTTTTTCTGAAAGGGTGATTATTCTTAGAAGGAATATTTCATTACCCTTAATCTGGGTCCAGTTTATGCACCCATAACCTGAAGCCTAATAAGGTGTGTAACCAAACAAACCTCAATATAAATCTATCAGTGTTTGTGTATTATCTTGGCGAACCATCTGTATGATGGAAATGCACTATTCTAAGTTATGTGTCAGAGCTTATTAAAAGTCTCATCAATTGCATTGTTGAAATTTTAAAAAGGTTCTACTATTTTAAAGCATGATTTGTATTACCCTTCACTTGAAACAAAGCAGAGATCTCTGCAGTTTCCAAGCAACACATCTTTTTCAACTACTATTTAGCACTGAATTCTGTCTCTAGATTTTAAATGCACTTCCCTTGTTCAGTATGTGTATATTTAGAGTCTTGCCAAAGAATAAAACTATTGCGTTACTTTGACCGAATCTGATGTATGTCATGTGTAAACCACCTGTAAGCAAGATAAATACATTAGGACATTCAAAACTGAATTATATCAGTTGAACTTACTTTCAGTGAAGGAAGAATTCAATTTAGTTAAAATTCTATTCAAAAAGGATTTATACTGGTTGGAGTTTTCATCTTATTTAAGAAGAAAATAGACTAAAATTTCAGAACCCAAATACCATGTTCACCCTTATAAATTTTCTAAGATAATAACAACTACATAACAAAAATAAAGTTTGCTTTGATTAAGGCAGCTCATAGATATGATGATGACAACAATGATGATAGATATATGTGCTTATCATGTGATTGGCCTTGACCTAAGTTTTTGACATATATTAGCTTTATTAATGCACAAATTAATGCCTAGATTGATAGGTAAGTTGGTTACTAGCATAAGCCTCACTTTAGAGACAGGAAACAGAGAGAGTTTATATGATATTCCCAAGGTCAATAACTTAATGAGTGGCAGACCCAGTATTTAAACCAAGATAGTCTATTTGGAACAATGAAATAATAAATTTATATGCCAAAATTAATTGTCATAATTTATAGCCCTAAAGTTAAATCTAATAATCTCTCAAAATAAATTACCAAATAGTTTCAGCATATCCAAAATTAGTTCTGAGATTTGGAGCAAAAATTGTACAATAATTGCTTTGTTTAAAAAGCAGCTATGATTTCCTAATACACCTTATTGTGGAAGATATTACCAGAAGAAAAATAATATTAGACATATTTTCTTCCTCATGAAATGGAATTTCACACCTACTTTCCATATACTCTCAGTGTTCCAAGGGCCACTCTTAACCTCTTTCTACAGAAGATACACTGCTGTTTTCATGTCACAGAGTGAATTTTCCCTGGAAAAATAACAGATGCAAGGCACAGAAAATACTCTACAACCTGGCCGTTGTGGCAAACAAGAGATTCTCTATCAACTGGTCCTGGAAAAAACATTGTGGATGGAGTCTCTTTCTCATTGTGGATTTCTCTGTAGGTTTGTATGTTATTGGTATCTGTGAGGCTAGATGAAAAATCAAACTTAATCAAAATCCATCAGTTCGTCCTGTATTATACTTTCTATTCATTTGCTTTAGCAGATATGAGTTGGCTTTTCCATACACAGACAGTAATTTATAAACTTTTTAGCTTCTATAATAAGTGTCTTGTAACACATTTTGATAAAAATGACACAATCCAGAAGACAAAAATTAGCTTCTGAAAAAATAAGTTTAATGCTTTTGGTGAGTTTCTTTGAGTAAGTAGACAGAATTTGTATATAATAAAATGAGAATCTGCAAGGAATGTAACAGTTTTGACATAATTACCCAGTACAGCAATGTAAACTGCTTAGCAACATCCACTTAGCAGCCAAAAAAAAAAAAAAAAAAAAAAAGAAGAAGAAACAAAGAAAGAAAAATAGGTTACCATGGATATATAAAAATAGAGCTGCATGGCTAGAAATTTTTTGTGTATTGGTGTTAGGAATAGGTATTCTATGCTCCACTTCACCAAAGTCCAAAATAAATGGGATAATTCTGAAGTTTTACTTTTGGTGCCTTGAAGCCGAGGAAGTAGAGGGGCTCATGCTCACCCATAATATAAATATATGTATGCTACTCCATTTCTTGCACTCTTAAAAAGTCATGGATTTTCTACTACATGTTTATAACCTCATGTACATGGAATGAAATTCAAAAGGAATAATTTAAATGATTAGGAATGGTATTCTATGTGTTTTGAGGTAGGACCATGTCTATTTCTTGAAGGCAGAATGGTTTAAATAATCTTTTCATTTTTGGCTACCACTTTGTGCCCATAGTTAATCTCAGTGTCTGGTACAGAGCAAATAGGGCATCTGATAAAATATTGTTGAATGTGCTGAGCATGGTGGCTCATGCTTGTGATACTAGCGCTTTGGGAGGCCAAGGTGGGTGTATCACTTGAGGTCAGGAATACAAAACCAGCCTGGCCAACATGGTGAAACCCCATCCCCAACTCTACTAAAAAAAAAAAAAAAAAAAAAAAAATTAGCTGTGCATGGTGGTGCATGCCTGTGATCCCAGCTATTGGGAGGCTGAGGCAGGAGAATTGCCTGAACCTTGGAGGCGGAGGTTGCAGTGAGCTGAGATTGTGCCACTGCTCTCCAGCCTGGGCAACAAGAGTGAGGTTCTGTCTCATAAACAAACAAACAAACAAACAAAAAATTGTCAAATGAAGAAAATAATTCTTAAGGGTCCAGCCAACCAGCATAGTCTGCCTTCATGGTAGCAAGAAGAGACATTAGGAAAACCATTATTAACATGACTATCACTCAGACAATGAAACAATGCTCTATCCTAGCCAAAGCAGGCATACTTCTTCTTGGCAAACGAGAAGGAGTGGCAGGTGGCTCTGTGTTGTGTATGTGTGTGTATGTGTTTGGGGAGAGGGCAGTTTGTGGGGGAAGGGTGAGCAAAAATAAGGACATCAGCAAAAATCTCTATGAAAAACAATTTTTTCAGTTTGCTTTACTTCCAGATTTACCATCTGTAATCCATTTCCTCTGTCACAGCCAGAGTTAACATAAAATTTATGTTCTGAAACATAAATTTTATCAGTATTCTCTCCTCACATAAACTTCTTTAATTTGCACTCCATATTCCTACATTATAAGCATCATCTTTCCCTTCACCACCCATGTTACTTATGGTCCAATCATACTAAAAATGATTATGCTTGTATTGAGAAAAATACATTATTAGAAAACTCTGAAATGTTAAGTATCTAAATCTGTCATCATCAGTATATCTATTTTTAGCAACTTCCCCTCCTATTTACCCAGCGGAAGTGTCTTTTTCAGAAAACATACTCAGTCCCAAAGTACTTTTCTATTCATCCATATGCAATTTCATCTCTTCTTTGCTCCCTTCTCAAGAACTGTATATGCTATCAAATGTGCCCTGTGCTTCCTTGTATCTTCAAACTTTCCCACTTTGGTGCATCCTTCTAGTTATCATTTAAACATAATTTAGTACTTTTCGTAAAAAAATTCCTTCCACAGTCCATGTTCTCCTTTTAGCTATGATTCTCCACTTCTTCTCCTTCCATATACTCCGCAACTCAACTTATTCCTGAGTCAATAAGATTGATGTGAATTCTTTTGCTTCAGTCATCAATGTCTCCAATCATACTGAGGAAAGAACTGGATTCTGTTGACTGCTTCCTCTACCATGAAACAGTTTACTCTCTGGGTTACTGTAATTTTCATTGTTTATTTATACTCTTATCCTTATTGGTTACCCTTCCTGGATTCTCCATTTCTGTTGAAACTTTAAATACAAAATTTCCTCAGGGTTTTGTCCTACACACTTTTTGATTCTCAAACTATACCATTCTTGTAGAAAGTCTCATAATATCCCATGGAATAAAAAAAATCATATATATGTTGACAAGCTCCAAATTTATAACTCCAGCTGGGGCCATATTACCAAGTTCCATGCACATATATCTGACTGCCTATCCAGCATCTGCACTTGTGCAATACTTAAGCATCTCACACACAATCCGTCAAATTTGAAAACTTGGTCATACTTTTCTTCCCCTTTCCCTCCTCAACCATCCTTTCTCCAATGTTTCCTTTCTCCATTGATAGCCTCATTACTCAAGAGTTGTCCTCCATAACTACTTCCTTCCTATATCTAATAAATCACTGAATCTCACTCTTTCTATATGTGATTATTTATCCATTCTGTCTCCTTCTCTCCCTTTCCACTGTAATCACTCCAGGCCAAGCCAACGACAATGCTGTACATATGAATACAGTGGCTTCTAAGTTTGTCTCCAAACATCTTCTCTGACTTTCTTCTAACCTACTGTTCATAGAGATGCTAGAACGATCTTCAGGAAAGAAAAACCCTGCCAATGTAATTATGCCGGTTCTCCCCTTAATATGTTTTCAGTTCCCACTGGTTTTAAGATGAGATTCAAAGTCTTTCACCTGGCTGAAAAAGGCCATAGCATTCATCACTGCCTAGCTCATAAACTTTATCTTAATCAACTCTTACAAATCTAATTGTTGCCATTTTGGTCTCCATTTCTTTGCTTAAATGAGCATTCACCTTCTCTCCTGAGAACATAGCCATACATATCATTTTGTCAAAAGGCTTTCACTATCTCTTTTAACCTTGAAAGTTTCTATGCACCTTGCAGGTCTGAGATTAAGTCCTGCCATTCTGGAAATCTATCCCTGACTCCCAAGGCAATTTGGGGATATTCTCCATTATAATCTCTTACTGTATTTTACTTTTTCTTCATGTTCATCAGATCAATTGTAATGAAATACAAATTTATGAAATTGTCTGTTGAATATGTATATACCCTTACCAGCTATGAATTCCATGTAACTAGCAACCTTGACTTTATTTTCATCATTCCTTCCCCAGCATCATTTCTGCCATATAATACACACCAAGTAAAAATCTATGAAATGGATGTTGAATAAATTATGCAAGTATTTTACTGAAGCATTTTTTTCCCTTAGCAGGATCTAAGGAATTTAGCAGAAATCAGAGGAACAAGTCAACTGCAGCATTTAGTGGAGTTTTCTTCTGATTTTCAATTTTCTAGCCTTCAGTGTCCCACAGGTTTATAAAGACTTAATATTAGTGAGTTACTAGATTGGTGGCTCTTCCTATTATGTAGTGCACCAAATATCCTATGAGATATTACTTTTGACTTTGAAAATTAGATAAGATAGCAATACCTCATAATACCTACTTTATATTGTGATGAACTAGAAGGTCAGGGTAATGTAAATGTTCTTAGTGTGTGTATATATTTAATCTCTTCATTCAAAATTTCAATAAAAGAAGTTAAAGGCTATTGGTGTCATTTAAAACATAAAAACAATAACAAAAGGCTGAACAGATGGAACACACAGCAGGGGACAGGAAGACCTACAGTATAATGGTGTTTTACTGTTGCAAAATCATTCAGATGACAATGTTCGCAAATGTACAACATTCAGGTACAGAGACTCAAATGCATCAAAATCACTTACCTTGAATAACCGTACTCTTGACATACATAGCAATATGCCTGTGTGAAGATATTTATCAACCACAATTTTCTGAAAATTGTGGACCGAATAGTAACTTGTACTGAAAGTATATGTTTATACTCAGAGAGACATGATATAATAGAGCTAGAATGGAGTGGAGTAGAGATTAGGAGGCAATCTTTAAAAAGGTCTTTACTCCTGTAATGTATTTGCCTAAATCAATCTATTCCTCCAAAGAGAGTGTGGAAGAGACAAATACAATGTTCTCCTGGGAGGAGTTAAAGCACTTTGTTCCATTCATACAGCAATTATAATAACATCATTTGGATTCAGTTAGAGACTATTTAAGCACTGCTTAAATATTTGCAATACCAAAAATCAATTTAAAATGGAAAGACTCTGTTGTATTCAAAATCATTTTAAAAACATATGTTTTTATCAATTTGTAGAATATTTAAATAAATGACTGTATTCTTCCTGATTCCATTAGTGTTTCTTCTCATAAGCTCCGAAACTTAATACACCATCATACACACAGAAGCAGCAGAGCATGGAAGAATGACAAGTACCTACATGCAAATTCTACTTTTAAGAGTGTGAGCAATCTCCATGGGACACATCACTTAACATCTCTGAGATAATTATATATACCTTGCAGCAAGGTTATGAAAATTTGAAATAATAAATATAAATTGACCAATCATACTTGGCTCATATTGACACAGAATAAATGGCAGATATATTAACTAGAAGGTCAAAAATAATTCTTGTCCATATTTCTGCATATTATTTGTTTTCTGGGGGGCTTTATACACAAATGTGATCTTGCTCACATGGCTTTCAGGGATATCATAGAGTTAGTGCAGTGTCTTTTCCAAGGTTTTGAATGAGTGGCTGGGGAATACTCCTGAGAAAGCTTTTTCCAAGAAAAGAGAAAATCAAATGTCTAGCACAGGGCAATGAGTCATTGATTTTAAGAACAGCTATTTTTAAGTAGTGCTCTGCCATTCATAAGCATGTGGCTAGGCAGCAGCTACAATAAAATTCAAGTACAAACTAAAACAGTTGCATTCGTTTACCAAAATTTCACATATCAATAAGGGTACTAATTGGTCTGTCTTGTTCACTTTGCATTTATAAACAGTACCACGGTGCTTACCATAAAGTTGGCACCTCTCAGCTTGTTTACTAAATGAATATGGGTGTTGAGTAAAATGAAGTTTGGGTATGTAGTAATAATTAATCCAAGATTAAAATGCCATAACAGCAGGATCAAGTTAGTCATTTTCAGCAGTGTTTCCTGGCCTTTGATAAATATTTGTTAAATGGAAATCATAAATACCTATTGTTATTGATTAGACCTAGACAGACACAGAAGACAACACGCTTCAGTGTGTTTAGAGCCTTCTCAGGACACCTTACCACATGGAGATAGACCATGATAAAACAATAATACTGACCAACCACGCTCTTTCATTATGCCACGTTGGCTGCTGGTATGAGAAATCATAAGCATACTTTAGAGCATGTGAAGGGGTTGGCATTTTTATAGATCAGATGACTTAGGAACTACAGAGATGTCTATTCTTATTATTAATATGATCCAATTTTCTGTTCAAAATTCGTTGCATAAAACAACGTAAGTAACATCTAGGTAACCAATAAAATTGTTCATTTATGTGATGAATTAGAAATTCTGGACCAAGCATGTTGGCTCATGCCTGTGATCCCAGCACTTTGAGAGGCTGAGGCAAGAGGATCACTTGAGCCTAGGAGTTTAAAACCAGCCTGGGCAACATAGTGAGAACCCATCTCTACAAAAAATAAAACAAATTGTCTGGTGTGGTGACATGTGCCTGTAGTCCCAGCTACTCAGAAGGGTGAGGTGAGAGGATCCCTTGAGTCTAGGAGTTTGAGGCTGAAGTGAGCTGTGATCATGCCGCTGCCCTCCAGCCTGGATGACAGAGTGAGACTCTGTCTGTAAATATATGTATATATAAATAAATAAATTCTGGATCAAAAAATTTCAAAGAAGAAGAGATCAGTGTCTATACATTCACTCTTTCACAAAACAACACCATATTATGCTTTTCAGTGATACTCAAAATATATAGAAATAAATTTGTCATCGACTTCTATGTGTGATTTGGCAAGGAGTGGGATGGCGCTAGAGACAGGTGATATAGGATGGTTAATGAATAAGAGGCATTTGAGTGTCAACCCTCTTAAGAAAATATTTTCCACCTCTATAAAATAATGGAAAATTATAGAAAAAGAACAGAAATACTTGGGAGAATTGTGGAAGAACAGAGAACACTCCTCAGACAGGAAAATAAAGTAGCAGAAAGGGAGAAGATTAATATTTAAATAGTGCCAGTTTTGTGCTGGGCACTTTACATAGTCTGTAACATATAACTCTCACAAAACTCTCATGAATATTTTAATCCCCAGATCTCTCAAATACAAGAGCTTAATGTCATTGTCTTGTTAACTTCAGAGCTCATGTTCACACAGCCTCAGCCTGGGCTCTAAAATCTCTGTGGATTCAATAAAGGGGCTCACTAGGAAAAGCCGAGATGTGCCTTCTAGTGAAGGGCAGAAGGTAGATTGCAGGCAGAGGAAATCTGGGTCTAAAGTACGTAGCAGAGCTTGTCTGCAGGTACATGGAACTGGACACTGAGACTTCTCGTCCAAATCTTAAAGGGGGCACAAGATGGCTGATGGAGATGACGCCTGGCAAAATAGAATCAGGATATCTTCTGATTCTAGGTCTGGATGTTTGCTGGTATACAAGCATGGTAAGTTTCTGAAGATATACTTATTTGCATACCTTGAATTTACGTGTTGGTCTATGCATACATAAACAGACATCCATACATACAGATACAAAAAATATCTTATTTCAATGTTTACAAAACAAAAAAATCAGTGTCCAGTGTGCACTTTTATAACAAAAGAATCTGGACCTAGCCCAAAGGGAGTCAGAGAGAGCTTTCCCAGTGAAATGGCATTTATTAAGCGGTCTTTTGAAAAACAGAAGAATCTAGCCATAGTTACACGCAATAGGTAAATAGAAATGTGTACAAAATGGATAGAGGTAAAGGAAGTGTTCACAAATAGACAAGGACATTGAGAGACCAGCTAGATGGTAGCTTCTCTTGCGAGCATAGTTTGTGAGTGCAATAGAGACATTTATTAAAAATATACAAAATCAATAACTTCTACAAGGCAGCAAATGGTAAAATCTCTCATCTTAAGTTAACATTAGTCATAATGCAACTTTTTGCAGAAATACAAGATATTCTTTATGATTAGATTACTTAAAGGGATGTCCTGCTGTGAGAAAAGTTTTAATTGGCTGTTTTCCTATACTTTGTGAAATGCACTTTTTAAGAACTTGCTCTTTAGCAGTAAAATTGACATTTTGCTATGCTTGTGGAGCCTCTATTATAATGAGACACAAGGACTTTGTCAGAGATAGAGCAGATAGCCCGTTGGAGATTTATGTACAATTTTCTAAACAATTAAATAAGAACAGAATTTTTCAAGCTGGCTCAAGATCTTGTTTCCTCTGATTAAGAACTGGTTTGGAGAGAGAACAAGAATGTGACTAAAGTCTGGACTATTCAATTATTTACAAAATTTACTCTTTTATGGCAATTGTTCTCAAGGCGCTGTCTACCAACCAGCAGCTTCAGAATCACCCGGGAACTTATTAGAAATGAAAATTCTTGGGTCTCACCCCAGACCTCCTAAATCAGAAACTCTTGGAATGGACTCAGTACTCTGTGTTTTCTAAGCCCTCCAGGTGACTCTAGGGATGCTGTTTTGACAACAAATGCAACTGTTCACTTTAACCTTCCTGTTAATTGGAAATTGCACAAAAAGAGACCATAAGTATCTGTATTAGTCAGGGTTCTCCGGAGAAACAAAATACACACACACATCCACAGAACTCAGAAGAGTACCTGGCACAGAATATTGGCTCTTGTGATTATGGAGGTTGAGAAGTCCCATGATCTACCATCTGCAAGCTGGAGGGGGAAGCCAGGAAGGCAGGTGGAGTAGTCTGAGCCCTGAGAACCAAAAGTGAAAGAAGAAGATGGATGTTGCATCTCAAACAGATAGAGGGAGTGTGGATTTAAACTTTCTCCACATTTGTATTCTATTTAGGCTTTCAAGGGATAGGATGTTGCCTATCCACATTGGGTAGGGCCATCTGCTTTACTCAGTCCACCAGTTCAACTGTTAATCTTTCCAGAAACACCCTTACAGACACATCCAGAAATAATGTTTAATCACATGTCTGGGCACCCCATAGCTCAGTCATGTTAACACATAAAATTAACCATCACAGTACCTACGGACCCCTTTAATGCATCTACTCCTATCTTAGTATAGCTTTTGCACCTGCTGTCAGCATTCCCCAGCAACCTGTATATTATATCCTTTCTGTAAATACACAAGGTGCAGCACATTCACTTTACTTCACTCCAGCATTGCCTCCTCTTTATTCTTCGATTGAGGTCCATCTGGCTTCTAACCCAGAGAATTTGCTTCACTTAGGTAACCCCAGGGAGTTCCTCATTGGTAAGTGTCAATTTACGGTCTTGAGTTACATGATAGTTTGTTTACTGGCTGTCTCCTATTAGAATTTTATCTCATTAGGAATGTGATTTTTTCTGTCTTGTTCACTATTGTATTTACAGCAAATAGAAGAGTAGTTGGCGCAGATTTGTTGCTAAATTCATTTTCTGAATGACTTAATGAAATAACTTTTTCTCCTTACTCCTCTGACTCAACACCTTTGAAGCACTTTGCAAGATTAACAAACTTCAATAAAACTGACATTCAAAACTATCAAATCCCCACATTTGATTTTGAAGGTATTTCAGTCCCTGGCTTTTTGCATATGCTTCTCTGTCTTGTTTTTCATTCCCTTGTGCTGGAGATTCTTTTTCTATTTGTTTCTGGGTAAACTCTTTCATTCTTAGTGCACCCTAACATCATAGAGAGGCAGCAAAAGATAGTAATTTAGGAAGACAAATCCTGAAATTTCACTCCTGGCAAATTAACTTTTATAAGCTTTACTTTTCTCATCTGCAAATTGGTATCTTTATATTGTTCGTCCTGCAGTATTATTTTGAGAACAAAATGGAATAACATTTGTAAATTACGGCACCTGGCTCTCACTACATTTTTTGTTCTTTATTATTGTTTCTCTACAAATGATTGAAATCACTAACCTCCAACTTTTTTTTTTAGTTTATTTATTTAAGCTTTTTATTTCCATAGTTTTTGGGAAACAGGTGGTATTTGGTTACACGCATAAATTCTTTAGTTGTGATTTGTGAGATTTTGGTGCACCCATCACCTGAGTAATATACACTGAAGCCAATTTGTAGTCTTTTATCCCTCACCCCTTCCCACCTTTGCCCCCTGAGTCCCCGAAGTCCTTTTTGTCATTCTTATGCCTTTGTATCCTCATAGCTTAGCTCCCATTTATCAGTGAGAACATATGATGTTTGGTTTTCCATTCCTGAGTTACTTCACTTAGAATAATAGTCTCGAATCCCATCCAGGTTGCTGCCAATGCTATTAATTTGTTCCTTTTTATGACTGAGTAGTATTTCATCATATATATATATATATATATATATATATATATATATATATATATATATACACACACCACAGTTTGTTTATCCACTTGTTGATTGATGGACATTTGGGCTGGTTCCACATTTTTGCAATTGCGAGTAGTGCTGGTATAAACATGCTTGTGCAAGTATCTTTTTTGTATAAGGACTTCTTTTCCTCTGGGCAGATACCCAGTAGTGGGACTGCTGGATCAAATGGTTGCTCTACTTTTAGTTCTTTAAGGAATCTTCACACTGTTTTCCATAGTGGTTGTAGTAGTTTACATTCCCACCAGCAGTGTAGAAGTGTTCCCTTTTCACCACATCCACACCGTCTATTATTTTTTGAATGTTTTATGATGGCCATGGTTGCGGGAGTAAGGTGGTATGGCATTGTGGTTTTGATTTGCATTTCTCTGATCATTAGTGATGTTGAGCATGTTTTCATGTTTGTTGGCCACTTGTATATATTCTTTTGAGAATTTTCTATTCATGTCCATAGCCCACTTTTTGATGATATTGTTTGGTTTTTTTCTTGCTACTTGTGATGGTTAATACTGTCAACTTGATTGGATTGAAGGAAACAAAGTATTGATCCTGGGTGTGTCTGTGAGGGTGCTGTCAAAGGAGATTAACATTTGAGTCAGTGGGCTGGGAAAGGCAGACCCACCTCTAATCTGGGTGGACACAATCTAATCAGCTCCAGCGTGGTTAAAATATAAAGCAGGCAGAAAAATGTGAAAAGAGAGACTGGCTTAGCCCCCTAGCCTACATCTTTCTCCCATGCTGGATGCTTCCTGCCTTCAAACACTGGACTCCAAGTTCTTCAGTTTTGGAACTCAGACTGACTCTCCTTGATCCTCAGCCTGAAGATGGCCTATTGTGTGACCTTGTGATCATGTTAGTTAATACTTAACAAACTCCCCTTTATATAATTTCGTTAGTTCTGTCCTTCTAAAGAACCCTAATTAACACACTACTTATTTGAGAACCTCGTAGATTGTGGATATTAGTCCTTTGTCAGATGTATAGATTGTGAAGATTTTCTCCCACTCTGCATGTTATCTATTTACTCTGCTGACTGTTCCTTTTGTGGTGCAAAAGTTCTTTTGTTTAATTAAGTCCCACCTATTTATCTTTGTTTTCATTGCATTTGCTTTTGGGTTCTTGGTCATGAAATCTTTGCCTAAGCCAATGTCTAGAAGGGTTTTTTCCAATGTTCTAGAATTTTTATAGTTTCAGGTCTTAGATTTAAGTCCTTGATCCATCTTGATTTGATTTTTGTATAAGGTGAGAGATGAAGATCCAATTTCATTCTCCTACATGTGGCTGGCCAATTATCCCAGCACCATTTGTTGAATAGGCTGTTCTTTCCCCACTTTATGTTTTTGTTTGCTTTATCAAAGATCAGTTGGCTTTAAATATTTGGGTTTATTTATGGGTTCTCTATTCTGTTCCATTGGTTTATGTGCCCATTTTTATACCAGCACCATTCTGTTTTGGTGACTACGGCCTTATAGTACAGTTTGAAATCAAGTAATGTGATGCCTCCAGATTTGTTCTTTTTGCTTACTCTTGCTTTGGCTATTAAGGCTATTTTTTGGTTCCACATGAATTTTAGGATTGTTTTTTCTAGTTCCCTGAAGAACGATGGAGCCTCCAACTTTTAACTGCATTTCAGATCTACATTTGCCATTTCCAATTTGGCATCAACTCAGAGATATTACTTGAAAACTTTCTGCTTAACTTGTCTAACATCAAGCTCATCAGTTTTTCTCCTAACTCCCCAAGGCAGATTACTTAGCATCTTTGACTTAACGTTATTTTCCCATCTTTAATGTCTGATCAATAATCCATTAGTAATTCATTTTAAATTAGCTGCTCATTATCTTTTTTACACCCAAAATATTTTTCCATTTCCAGTCCTACCTCACTAGTAAAAATATTTAGATGTGCCTATTACAATAGGCTGAAAATGCTGCGTGTGATCTCTCCTTCCTTAAGAGATACTTCAGGATTTTCAGCCAGAGAGCTTCTTTTGAAATACAAATATGATATTATGATTATTTGTTTCCTTCTCATTTCTCATAGCAAAAGTGGAATGTCATGTCAATGATCACTTTTCTAGTTGAGGAGTTTTAAGCTTGTTTAGTGTAGTCCCAATCTTATACTGTATAGGGAACTTTTCTCTCTGAATCATGCTGGAGATACTGGGTACAAGTGCTCTAGGATGGCCGTCAAGGGTAGTGATGATGCTCATGCAAATCCCATGGCCTGGAGGAAGGTCAGGTGGCCCCACATTTTGTCCTGATAGGAGATCCTAGGTGTTTGAAGAGGACTGCACTCAAATATATTTGATGAGTTCAACTCAATTATTTCCTTCTAGATTCCCTCTCTCTTTTTGTTTTGTTTTCTTTTTTTTTTTTTATTCTTTTCCTATTATGTTTTCAAGTTTCCCCAGTTCCCATAATGTAACATCCTCTCCTGCAGGCAATTTAGGGTTCTCAGGTCCTCATCTTCTTTATCTTTCCAATTGGTTGTTGTTGGTGGTGGTGATGCAGTGACGTGGAGCCAGAGACAAACGAATAAAAAACCTTATCATTTTTTGTCATTTCATTAATATCAGAGTATGAATTTGTTCTTTTTCACTAAATGACAGAAAGAGCTTTAACTTTAAATATTCCCAGAATGTGAGAAAAAATATTTGCCCTATAACTTTCTGATGCATTCATGAAAGGAAAACAAAAATATTGCAAGTGTGGTTGCATGTCCAAATTCTACTGTATTAAGAGAGAGAGTAATTCTTAACATAGTGTACAATATCATTCCTCGTCCAGCCCTCCTTCTTATTATCTTCTGAAGTCACTACTGAACTTACCCAAGCGTTTCTTAAACTTTCTATGCGCTGTTCTGCCACTGAAATTGTATGCACTCTACCTTGAAATATGCTTCCCTTTCTTCTTCACTTAGTAGTTAACCACAGTTCTTCCTTCTTAACTATAGTTGCTTCTTCTTGACTAGGTTAATAAAACCCTCTATTGTATATGTTAATAGCATTTCATTCTTATGTGAAAGACTTAATAAACACTCAATACATGTGAATAAATCCACAATTAATAAATACTAACTTATTTTTGTGGAATCTGTGGTCTAAGTTTGAAATCTTTAATATTATTGTGTTTTCTTTTTTCCTCCACCATTACTGCTCTGCTGACAAAAATGAGGCTTTTGTTCCCTATTTTGCTAATAAACTTCTTGACTCAAATTTCCTCCCTAGGCAGTTTCTATTTCTGGCTGAATATAGGAATATATGCCCAAACCTCAAATAAGGGTTAGTTAGTTTTCTGCTCAAAATATTCTTCATGTGCATAAGGAAAACACACCAATATCTAAGCATGAAATTGCAAGTATTCTTTAGTGTGAACTCTGTCCTTGTCATATTTACCCTACTTACAGCATCTGCACAAAGTATCTTCAGTGACAACTATGTCAAAATATCTGCTATTCATCAACATATACTGCAACTTCCTAAGGATTGAAAATTAAATAAATATGCACAATTGAAACTGAAAACCTGCCGGACTTAGCGTGGGATGGAATCAAAGAATCAAAGGGACTGAAGGGACATAGTTTCCCTTCATGTCACAATGTGAGCTACCCTCCCTACCACACATATTTTACTTCTCTGTCTTCCTCTTTATGTATTATTTTTTATTCCTCTTAATAATCATTCTCTATTTGCATTTTTAAGTAATGTGGATTTATTTGAAAATATGTTGTAAATAAGTGTTATGAATTATATTGCTGATCTTTATAGTAAAACTTCAGCCAGTCAAAAGAGAAATCTGAGTTTATAACTTTATGCATCAAAACAATAACATTAACTGTTATCCCAACATTTCAGGAGACTGAGGCATAAGGATTGCTTGAGGTCAGGAGTTCCAGACCAGCCTAGGTAGCATATTGAGACCTTTTTTCTACAAAATAATAATAATAATTAATAATAATAAATTAGCTGGGCATAGTGTCACATACCTGTAGTCCTACCTACTTGGGAGACTGAGGTGGGAGGATGGCTTGAGCCCAAGAATTTGAAGCTGCAGTGAGCAGTAATCGTGCCACTGCACTCCAGCCTGGGAAACAGAGTGAAAATCTGCCTAAAAAACAAGACAAAACAAACAAATCCCAATAACTTTAAAAGTGAAAAATAATTGGATATTTTTCTTATTAGGACAATTGGATATGACTGTAGAGTTAAAAGAATTCTTTGTCTATTTACTTACTGACTGTATATGAAACACTGTAATGATCAAAGAAAAAAATGCAAAAGTGATTAGAAAGAAACCACTGTCCTCAAGAAGCTTAGTTTCTCTTGAGGGACATGAGCAGGAATGTTATTACAGTTAATACAAGGTACATTGCATAAACCACCAAAAGTTAAATGAAAAGGAAATGCTTTGGCAGTGCCTGGAGGAAAAGAGATTAATTTTTACTGAGATGACTGGAGCTGACTTAATGGTGTAAGTGACATTTGACCTAAGTAAAGCAAGAGGAAGATTTCATTAGCCAGAGATAGGGAAAGAGGTCACTCCGGGCTAAGGGAGAAGGATGAGGCAAAGCACAGAGGTGAACAAGGGCAAGATTTTGAAGGGAGACAGCTAGAAAAACAGGAGTGGGTTTAGATAGAGCTTCTGTAAGAAGGCTGATTCATTTGTGAGATGAGGCTCAAAAGGCAGATTGGGGTCAGATGGTGAACCCATGAATATCATGCAAAGAAACTGTGATTTTATGAATGTGGCAGAGGGCAATGAAAAATATCACTTTTTTTTATTTTGTTTTGTTACATTTTGTTATTATTTTTAAACTGGCCAGGATTTAATTTCTAGATATTCTACTTACTATCTCAGTTACATTGGGAAACACATAAAACTATCTTACTTTCATCTCCTAATCTGTATAAGGAGATCATACCTATTCAATTACCTTGTGGTTTTTGAACATTTACTCTGTGCTAGGCTCTGTTCTGGAGCTGGTGATATAGCAGTGAAGAAAAGAGAAGTATTCTATGTCTAAATCAAGATTAAAATCTTGAGGAGGAAAAGCAATGAAAAAATAAAGACATGCATCTATAGTATATGAGGTGGAGATAAATTTGATTAATGGAACTAAAGCACAGTTAGGGGATAGAAAGTGATGGCGGCCTCTATTTTCAATAAAGTGTTTAGTGCAGGCTTCACTGAGGAGAAAACTGCTGGTCAGGTTCCCACATGACTTTGCAGTGGTAAATGTGTAGGCAGGGAGGACAGCAGGCACAAACTACCTGAGCTGGGAGTATGCTAGGCATGTTCATAGAATAGCCAAGAGTGCAATGTAGCTGGAACAGAAAGAGGAAAAGCAGGAGTGGGAGTGGTCAGAGGCGAGATGCCATTGAGCCCTGCAGACGGTGGAAAGAACTTGAATTTTATTGTGGGTAATAAAACAACACATTAGGGGTTCTGGATATACATGTGATACACCCTTATGTCCATGTTAATAGGATTACTCTGGCTGTTTTATGGAGAATAAATGAGCATTATATAAGTGAAAGTGAGCATAAGGATGCGATTGGGACAATTTATGAGAAGGATGACATGCATGGCCAGAACTAGTGTGGTAGAAGCACAGTGGTAAAGTGTTTGGATTCCATATATTTGGAAGGTACAGGTGACAATTATTTTCATCTAAATTAAATGGGAGATATGTGAAGAAGAGAGTAGCCAGGGATGAGTAATATTTAAAAATTTTTTTTATTATTTTTATTATTGTTATGATTTTTGTCTGAGCATCTAAAAAAATGGAGGTGCTCTTTTCTAAGAGGGGAATGTAGCAGGAGAAACAGGTAAGGGAAAGAATTTAGACTTTTGTTTGAGCTACTCTTTAGATGTGCAAGCAGAAATTTTGAATAGCCAATTGTTATACAAGTCTTTAGTTCAAGGGAAAGTTGAGTCTGAGTCTACAAATACACAGTTAGGGACCATCAGTGCATAGAGAGTATTTGGAACACAGGACTGTATGAGATCACCCAGAGAAATAATGTAGAGATCTAGGACTGACTGAGTACAGAGACTTGCAGGTTTCTCACGCTTTAGTGTGAAGAAAATGAGGAGGGTACAGTTAGCACCTAAGGAGGAATGTCTAGTGATGAAGAAAAGAAAATCAAGAGAGGGTATTCTGGAAGAAAAAATAGAGAAAGTGCTTCAAGAAGGAAAAAGTGCTTGGGTATATCCTGTGCTATGATTATGCAAATAAGGTGAAGAGTCAGTCAGAATTTATCATTAGATTCAGCAACATAGAATTACTAGTGAAAACCAACAGGACAGTTTGAGTTGAAGGTGGCTTTTTACATAAAGATGTGGAAAGCTAAAAATCTTTCTCATGAAAAGTTCCCAGTACACTAAAAACTTTTCCTACCAAAGATCCAAAATATTTAGCAAAACATTTATTTAAACTGAACATTTAAATGTTTTAAAACTTCCTAAATATAATTGAACTAAGTATGAAAGAGAATAAGAGAAGTCTTTGAAGGCAAAAGCAACAGCAACAAAAAATACACAAAAAATCAAGATGGGAAACAATTTTTAAAGAGGTAAGAAAGTTTCGTAGTTTGACTTCTTTTTTTTTTTTTTTTGAGACGGAGTCTCGCTCTGTCCCCCTGGCTGGAGTGCAGTGGCGCGATCTCGGCTCACTGCAAGCTCCGCCTCCCAGCTTCGCGCTATTCTGCCTCAGCCTCCCGAGTAGCTGGGACTACAGGCGCCCGCCACCGCGCCTAGCCAATTTTTTTTTTGTTTTTGTATTTTTAGTAGAGACGGGGTTTCACCGTGTTAGCCAGGATGGTCTCGATCTTCTGACCTCGTGATCCGCCCGCCTCGGCCTCCCAAAGTGCTGGGATTACAGGCGTGAGCCACCGCGCCCGGCCACGTAGTTTGACTTCTAAGAGCACTACAGCTCTGCTGAAGATGTGGTTTGTCAGCTGACTAATTATTCTCTGCCGTTCTGGATAGTCTTCTATGTACAAAACTAGAGGTACCGTCACTCAAAGGGAGGGTAATATAGTTAGGAAAATGTAAGAAATTGTGGGAGAATGATTATAATAATTTATTTTTATTTTACCTGACATTGAAATTTATTATCAACTAGCAATACTAATATTTTTCTAAAGGGGAGAAAACTTTATGATAAAAATGTTTTTAAGAAAAATTGCCTCACTATAAAATGTGCCATATCCAATTTGTGGTTCACTGTATTCTCAAGCTATCAGTCTTATGAAGCAATAAATTTATGTTGTATACTCCATAAGCTCCTGTGATAACATTTTATATTGCTTGTCTGCTGCCTGAAGGAGGAGGGCAAAATACTATTTCAATGTGCATTTTGCATCCAAGGAGACTAGACTTGTTTACTGCAATAGTCCCATTTCTTACTCTAGGGCAATGGTTATCTGATATGAAACAGAAAATTAGAAGGGATTTGTTTCTCTTCCCCAGGGAAAAGGGGAGAGGAAAGATAGGAGAGGAGAGGAAAAAGGGAGGGGAAGATACACCATTGACATCCTGGAAGATGAGTACTAAGTGGGTGATCATCTAGTGAGTAGTGATCGGTAGCGATTGGCTGAAATACCTTTTAAGAATTAGAAGTTCAAGTAAGCAATGTCAAATGTTAGCTCTGTCATAAATGTTATGATTCTAGCCATGTCACCCTCACATCCTCACTATTGCTTTATGGGGATTATTTTTGTGCATGTAGTCCCTGAGGAAGAGGTTAGATGTCAAGTCTGGTGTTTGGGTTGAATTCTACCCCCACCCCACCGCCGCTGCCAAATTCATTTGTTGAAATCCTAACCGCCAGTACCTCAGAATGTACTCATTTGGAAATAGGATTATTGCAGTTGAGGTCACAGTAGAGTAAGGTGGGCTTCTAATCCAATGTGACTGATGCTCTTAGAAAAAGAACACCACCTGAAGAGAGTGTCATGTACAGAGGGAAGATGATGGGAAGACAGCTAGAACACCATCTGCAAGAGCAAATCACTGGAGCTGAGCAGGTTTTCCCCCATATCCCTCTGAAGGCACCAATCCTACAGACAGCTCACTCTTGGGCTTTCACCCTCCAGAACTGTGATACAAAAAGTTTCTGTGGTTGAAGCCACCCAGTTTGCGGTGCTTTGTTACAGCAGCCGTAGCAGACTAATACATTTGAACCTGTTGAAGAAGAAAATCAGCATGAAGAAAATCTGTTTCTTAGAGGCAGAATGAGTTAATTTGGGTTAACTGATGAGTTAATTTGGGTTCTCTGAGAAATAGACACTAGGTGGGATTAGATGTGGAGGAAATCCCTGTGAAGGATAAAAGGAGGGAACAGGGAGAGTCTCTAGACTACAGTGCAAGTCTGACATCTGTGAAATAGAAGGGCAAGAAAGAAGGACTGAGTAGCAAGAGTTTCAAACTGCAGCACAGGACTATGAACATTCGCCAGGTATATGGGGAATTCTCAACCCCAGAGGAGTCCTGTCTCCTGTAGTAATGAGTTTGTAGAATATCCCTGCCATGTTCCTCCACTGGCTGAGAGCAGCTTGAGGCAAGCGTGGCCTCGGCACAAATATAGAGGGGTGGCAACTGGGGTCTGAACTCTCCTCTCCAAAGCGTGAGATTTGACCTGTGCATTTCCATGGCTGCCATACCTGGGAGTCTAAAGATGCCTTAGGAGGGGAAATAATCTATTTCTTGAGAGTTGGATGAAATATGTTATCTGTTTAAGGTACCATCCGGTATTTTATGGTGACAACAGAAGAAAATTTTGATTAATAAAAATGTAAAGAAAGATATCTGCCTTTAGATCAGGGATTGGAAAAGTATGACCTGTGGACCAAATCCAGCCTCTTGCCTGTTTTTGTATGGCTTGTGGGCTAAGAGTGGTTTTTACATGTTTAAAGAGTAAACATGAAGAAGAGAAGAAGAAGGAAGAGGAGAGCAAAGAGGAGGAAGAGGAGAAGGAGGAAGGAGGAGGGGAAGGAGAATCAACAGAGACTGTATATTGTCTGTAAAGTCTATATTTATTATCTGATCCTTTATAAAAAAGTTTGCAGACCACTGCTGCAGGAGAGCAGTCAGTGTCATTGTGATGTCAGGAAAGCTGGCTTAAGAGGATTTACAGATCAGCAGGTTATTCCTTGACCTGTGCCTGTAGAACTAAGCCAAGTTAGGCATGATGAAGAAAGGTGGGAGTAGGTAGGTAGTGCTTGCTCCCTGTAAAAAGAAGGAATGTGGAATAATTAAGCACAAAAGATCTGGCTTCTTTTGTTAGTCATATGACCGTATTAGTTCAGGCTTCCCTTCTCTTTTTTGTCCTTTTCAGATGAGTGGACTTTTCATGTGCTGTGTGGTAGATGTGACTCAGGTCATAGCCACTGCTCTGAAAAGTGATGGAGTCAGGGAGCCATCATCCAGCCTAACCTCCTGGGTTGTCAACCTACATTTTTGAAGCCAGCTCATTCTTTGAGGTTTCTCTAAGTCCCCATGTAAGTTTAATTGATCTATTTGATGAAGATCTAATTAAAATTTAAAAGTAGGTTGAGAAAATAATCCTTGAAAATAGATACAAAAGCAATAAGACATAAAGGAGAAGGGATCTATAAATTTAAACATTTATTATAAAATTAAATATTTTAGAAATAAGATATTCACAAAAGAGTAGGCAGATAGATATATGGCTTTCATTGGGAGTAAAATATAAGAGCAACGGTTTGAGCAAAGGAATGACATGCTGTCATAGAGTATCACTCAAGCTTCTGGGATAGAAATAAACTGTATAGGATGAAGAAACAATATAAAAAGTTCAGAAATAGAGTCAAGTGCATATATGCAGCCCATATATAATAAATTACTAAGCCCAGTTATTAATTATCAGTTCCTACTTTCTTACTCTATCAGCTTTAGGTTCAGCTAGTCTTTGCTTTTTCCTTATATATTTTTTTACTTGGCTTCCAGAAGGAGAAAAGAATGGATTATTTAATAAACAATATAAAAACAGGTGGTCAGGCCGGGCGCGGTGGCTCAAACCTGTAATCCCAGCACTTTGGGAGGCTGAGGCAGGCGGATCACGAGGTCAGGAGATCGAGACCACGGTGAAACCCTGTCTCTACTAAAAATACAAAAAATTAGCTGGGAGTGGTGGTGGGCACCTGTGGTCCCAGCTACTCAGGAGGCTGAGGCAGGAGAATGGCGTGAACCCGGGAGGCGGAGCTTGCAGTGAGCGGAGATTGTGCCACTGCACTCCAGTCTGGGTGACAGAGAGAGACTCTGTCTCAAAAAAAAACAAAAACAAAAACAAAAACAAAACAGGTGGTCAACTATTATAAAATATCTTGCTCAATTTCTTATATCAAAATAAATTATAGAACATAATTAATATGTAAAAGAATACCCTTAAAAATCAAGAACATTTTAAAAGCAATACATATTAGTGAGAATGAAAAAAATACAAAAAAATAGAACATATGGTTCACCAATTAAAAAATATAGAGAGATAGATGCTCATTGTTAATGTTCAATCATTCATCAAATATTTATTTTGTGTTTCTTATGTTGCACTTGGGATATATTAGTTAATACAGTAGACCACAAAATAGACCAAGTGTCAAGTTTATTTCTCAAAAGATGCCATAAGAGAAGAAGCATAATTGCAATCAAGTAAAATACTTACTATTTTAGACATTAAGTATACATGGATCATGAATGCTGAGGTGGGGATAGGGACTTTCTTACAGTATTAAGAAGACTGGTGAAGATAAACCTCATAGAAAAGGTGAAGTATAAGCAGATATTGAAATAGAGATTTAGTCAGGCAGACACTTGGAGAGGTGTTCTAGGTAGAGGGAATAGCAGAGCAAAAGTCCTGTGATAGGTCATGTGTGAAGTCTCTAGATAAAAAAATGTGGCCTATGTGCCTGGAGCATCATGGTGGAGAGAGAGTCCTTGGAGAGAAGGTCAGTAGTAAGTGGGTCAGATAATGATGGGCATTGGAGGCCTTGAAGAGGACTGTGGCTTTTTACTGTGACTGAAACATTCAGCAGGTTTTTGGCTCTGAGAGATATTATCCAATGTGTGTTTTTACAGAATTACTTAGCTACTGGCATGGAAATAAACTGTATAGTACGAGGGCAGAAGGAGGCATATTTTTAAGGAGACTATAGTATTGCAGCAATTCAAGTGACAAACGGATACTTAATTTGAACCAGGCACATAACAATGGTGATAGTCCATTTTTAATTCTAGATATGTTTTGGAGGTAATGACAATAGGATTTGATGACATATTAAATTTAGATAAGAGAGAAAACTAGGAGTAAAAGATGATTCCAAAATTTTTGACCTATGCAGCTGGAAATGTGTATTTGCCATCAATAGAAATGGGGAACGAAAAAGTAAGGGGTGAGTGGGTGTGGAGGGAAGGAGTATGTCGCAGGGATCAGTTTCAGATGTGCTAAATTTGAGATGTTCACTAGGCATTTGGAAATGTGAAGTAGGCAATCCTGTATTTAATCCAGACATTAGGGGAAAGTTAGAGGGAAAAATTTGGAAGACAAGATATGGATGGTATTTAAAACTCTAAAAATAAATATGATCCCCCCAAAAGACAGAGTAAATATCAGACAGGAAAACGTGGACAGGGCTTTTGAAAGATTATAAAATTAAGAGCTAGCAGATTATAGAACCAGCAAAGAAGACTGTGAAGGAACAACCACTGAGATGGAAAAAACACCACCAGGAAATTGTGGTGTCTTACAAGATAAATTAAGAAAATAGAGAGAAGGGGAAAGGAAGAGAGAGGGGAGAGAAAGAGAGAATCAACTGGGTGTAATTCTGTAATTATTATGTATCAAATGAGATAAGGATTGAAAATGGACTATTAGGTGACCAATAGGGGGTCACTGGCAATTTTGATGGGAGCAATGTTAGCAGCTTCTTGGCCTAATTAGAATAAGGTAGGAGAGCCTGAGAGATGAATCAGAAGAATAAGGATTAGAAATCTTTTAAAGAGTTTTTCTGCAAAGAGAAGCAAAGAAATGAGGAGGCAGGGAAAGTGGGGTCCGCATAAAGCTCAAAGCTCATTTGAGATGGGTCAAATAACAGCCCATCCAATGAGAATGATCCAGTAGAGAGTAAATATATGCATATTCATAAGATATATGATATACGTATTATATAGATGTGTGTGTATGTGTGTGTATATATATATGATATATGATGATATATATGAGAGAGAGAGAAGGGCATTGATAAAGTGATGCATTTTTGAGTGGGTGACACGCGATGGCTCCTGGTGCTCCTGTCAAGGTGCTGCGTTTCCACAGAAGTTGGCTAAAATCATATCTGATAACAGGTGGGAAGAAGAGAATGAGAAACAGATATGCTGGTGGATGGGGCTGTTCTGTTGGTGGAGTTGGTGACATTCTCTGCTAAGGGCTTCAATTTTCTCAGTGAAGTGGGAAGCAAGGGTATTGCTGTGAAAATTGTATTAGGGTATATGTGTAAAGCTGATAGAACAGTTCCTAATACTTGTAGTAATAAACCTATTAGCACAGAAAGTATTCATAACATATTAGTAATTTTAAAATATGGTTACAAATGGCATGTAGGGTCTAACCGCGTTTTCTGCATGTAAAAATTTTTGAGGATGAACACTAAAATTTTAACAGCAGAAAGTATCTTTTGTTGTCTTTGACCAAGAGTTAAAGCTGAAGAAAGCAAAGGACACTGTGAACCTCAAATACAGGATTAATTAAGGTGCAAATCAAAGGTAGGATATATGCCAAACTGGAGCACACCAGACATAAATTTAGAAGCAATGTTAGGAGATACTCGAAGGAACCCAAAGAGGTGTTATCTATGCTTATTTACCTTTATGCTCTCTTTAATATAGAGTTTGGGAGTGAGGTATTATAGGGGAGAAACTTTAAAGGGCAGACATATATTATTTTTTCCTTACATGGCTTTGTATTGACTATTGTGTTGGTTGTTACAAACTAGAATACTCAACTCCAGACTTCATGGGTATTTATTTTATTACATATGCTGAAAAACTGCTGCAGTCTGGTGATTATTTGCAATGATCTAGAGAGCTCCTATTTAATGGTCTTTAGTAAATCTTTACAAATTCCTGATTGAGTTCATGACTTGTCCAGAAACTAAGAACATGAATGTTTTTGAAAGTTTAAAATAATTTCATAACTTGAAAGATGTAGTTCATATGAGAAAATTGTTTTATAATTATAGTGAATTGGAATCAAAAGTATTTTATAAGTCAGAACAATTGCTTTTTAAAATAGTTGAAATGTAGTTTAAGTTAAAAAGAATGTTTTTAAAATGTTTATTCTTTACTCTTTGTAATATGCATTGCTCTGCAAACATTTTATCACTATTTTCTGTTTTGGCAGGATCATGACCCACATCTATTTAAAACTAATTTGCTTTTTAAAGTTTAAATTCTCCTTTATGACTGCATTTGAATATTTCATTCTATATGTTGTTTTGTTTCAATTAGCTGCTGAACATTCCTAATTGTTTCTTTTTAATATTCTAGCTACAATTCAATGTGACTTTGACAAATAGTGACTAATATAAAGAGTTTTACTTTTAAATATGCCTTTCAGTCTCTCTTGGCATTTATTTTTTATGCACATTATGACCACAGCAAGTCACTTTTCATCTCAGAGATTTCAATTTCTCATTTGGAAAAGGTGCACATCAGATTACACAATAGAAACCGTTTCATTGTAGAAGAGAATTCTCTTTATTTTCATGAGTATTTCTAATCTTTCTCAAACTTTTAAAATTCAGGAATAGCAAAGATTAGATATTTTCCAGTTATGGTAAGTTCAGGTTTTGCCAGGTAATGTTTAAAAAATTAGGTAATAACTCAGGCTCAGTGATGGGCTTCTAACTGATGGTCAAGTATTAGTTTTTTATGGCTACATATCAGCAACAAGGTATGGTAAATATGGGCAGAATTTTCCCTCTTGCTGAGGGGAGGTCAATCTTTTGCTCTATTCAAACTGATTGGATGAGACCCATCTACATTATAGAGGACAATATGCTTAATTAAAGTCCACAGATTTAAATGTTAATCTCACCTAAAAACATCCTCATGGCTGGGCGCAGTGGCTCACGTCTGTAATCCCAGCACTTTGGAAGGCTGAGGCAGGTGGATCCCCTGAGGTCAGGAGTTCAAGACCAGCCTCACCAACGTGGTGAAACCCCGTCTCTACTAAAAATATAAAAATTAGCCAGGTGTGGTGGCAGACTCCTGTGATCCCAACTACTTGGGAGGCTGAGGCAGGAGAATCGGTTGGACCTGGGAGGTGGAGGTTGCAGTGAGCCGAGATTGCACCATTGCACTCCTGCCTGGTCAGCAGAGCGAGACTCTGTCTCAGAAAACAAACAAACAAAAAAAGCAGAAAAACATCCTCATAGGAACATCCAGAACAATGTTTGACCACATATCTAGGCACCATGGCCCAGTCAAGTTGGCATATAAAATTAACTATCGCACGCTAACTTGCTATTTTCTTCAGAGAACTTCAACAACCCTGAACTCACTTCGTAGGAGGTGAGACACCAGAACATATGAGAAGGAACCCCACTATTCCTGATGACTATCAGATATGTTTAAAAGTAACATAAAGATAAGGGGACAGACGGGCGCAGTGGCTCATACCTGTAATCCCAGAACTTTGGGAAGCCGAGGCGGGTGGATCACTTGAGGTCAGAAGTTTGAAACCAGCCTGGCCAGCATGGCAAAACCCCATCTCTACTAAAAATACAAAATTTAGTTGTGTCTGGTGGTGCGTGTCTGTAATCCCGGCTACTCTGGAGGCTGAGGCCGGAGAATTGATTAAACATGGGAGGTGGAGGTTGCAGTGAGCTGAGATCGGACCACTGCTCTCCAGCCTGGGTGACAAAGGGAGACTCTGTCTCAAAAAAAAAAAAAAAAAAAGAAAAGAGAAAAAGAAAAAGATAAGGGGTTAATCTTTTCTGACTTACGAGATTCATGGAGTTATGAAGATCCAGGTTACTAACTCATCACAATAATATTTTAGAATGGTAGTGTGATACTAAATTTATGATAGAATAACTTACAGATTCCCATATCACAGAGAATATTTGTTGAAATATATGAAATTGTCACCTATTTTTTCATTACATTTCATTATTTTTAAATCAAATTAAATGTGGCCTGAGGAACTGCAATCTAGCTTAAAACCAAAAACCTAACTTAGAAGTTTGCCTATGTCACAAATAGCTGTCTCAGCCAATCACAGAAGTCGAACTTCTGTCCATAGCAGGAGGCCAACTGTTCAAAACAGGTTCAATTAAGGCAAAAGCCCAGGTTTAACCAATCAAGCTGTCTCTGTACCTCACTTCCATTTTCTGTACATTGCTCTATTTTCTCTGGCTATAAATATAGCCTGCACATGTGGTGGGGTGGAGCATTCTGAATCATTTTTGGTCCAGACTGCTGCTCGATTCTAGAATCACAAATTAAAGCCAGTAAGATCTGCAAAACTGGAATTGATGTAATTTTGCCTTTTAACATTATAAAATGATTAACAACTGTAAATGATAATATAAACCAAACATTGAAAAATGCATTTTTATTTACTTTTATTATCCTTCTTTTATAACTAGAATTACTAGGCACAAGATTAGTCCCATATTTTAAGGTAGTAAACACTAGTAATTTGCATGATAAATTTTGTGGCTAGATAGCCCCTTGATAACTGAAATTCAATTTGATATAACAGCATTTCAAAAGAAATGCCTTCACACCCTCCTGACACATAGAAATATGATTACTTTGTTAAAGAAAAGAAAAACACTTTGAAGAAAATACTGTTTAAGTATTTAACTCTAGAAATTATAACAAGTGATTTATTTTTCAGGTTGGAATTTCACATTATACTCTATTCACATACTAACTCTGTGGGCTTGCATAATCACGCATTGCATCTAACAAACAGTCACTGTGCTAAGTAGTTACTGAGGCTACAGGTGTGGTAGAAGATGGCTTTGCTCCAATTATATGGGAGAGCAGATTCCAGTTTCCAGATCTAGTTTAAATGAAGCTAAAACAGGAATGAACTTTAAAATTGCTCCCATCAATTCAGGCTGCAGAAAACACTGATGCTGATGAAGAAAATGGTGGCTCACACCTGTAACCCCAGCACTTTGGGAGGCTGAAGCAGGCGGATCACTTGAGGTCAGCAGTTCAAGACCAGCCTGGTGAACATGGTAAAACACCATCTCTTCTAAAAATATAAAAAAAATTAGCCAGGCTTGGTGGCGAGTGCCTGTGATCCCAGCTACTGGGGAGGTTGAGACAGGAGAATCGCTTGAACCTGGGAGGCAGTTGCAGTGAGCCGAGATCACACCATTTCACGCCAGCCTGGGCAACCAAGCAAGATTCCATCTCAAAACAAAAAACAAAAAAAAAAAAAAAAAAGGAAAGAAGAAGGAAGGAAGGAAGGCAGGGAGGTAGCAAAACCACATTGCACAATCTAGAGAAAGAATGGGCTACCTCACCATCCCTGCATCTAGCAAAAAAGATGAAGTCTCTCCAAACAATTTAGAGAACGTGGGAAAACAGAAGTGATCATTCCAGGACAGACCACAGGAGTGAGACAAGAGCAATGTGGGTTCCAGTGAAGAGGGTAAAGAACAGTTTTTAGGATGCAGATATGTGGATACACATAGAAAAGGTCATGTGAAGACACAGTGAGAAAGCACAATCTGCAAAACAAGGAGAGGCTTTGGATGAAATAAAACCTGCCAGCAACTGGATCTCAGGCTTCTAGCCTCCAGAAGTGAAAAAAATAATTATCTATTGTTTAAGTCACTCAATTTGTGAAAGTTTGTTATGGGAGCCTAAGTAAGCTAGTACAGTTATTATTAGTTGTTTGGCGAGAGCAACTTGCCAGAGAGATGGCTCAAGAATGAAATGCTTTAAGACACATTGTACTCAACTGCACTGGCTTACTAAAGACACTTACCCTTAAAACATGTAGGTTTCCATATTTTTAAAAAATCAAATTTTTCAAATTTTAAAACTAGAATTTAAACATTTAGTTTTAAAAATCATTTTAATTATTTGACAAATAAAATATTTACTTACGGTGTATACCATAATGTTTTGAAATATGCGTACATTGTGAAATGGCTAAACTGAGCTAGTTTACGTATCTATCACCTTACACCCTTATGATTTTTGGCTATAAGAGCATTTAAAATTTATTCTCTTTGAGATTTTCCAGTATATAACACACTGTTATTATCTATAGTCACCATGCTGCACAACAGATCTCATGAACTTATTCCTCCTATTGATCTGAAATTTAAAATCAATTTTATTTATAATAGCCACCAAAAAACACTTAGAAATAAATTTAACCAAGGAGGTGAAAGATCAGTACACTGAAAACTACAAAACATTGATGAAAGAAATTGAAGAAGACACAAATAAGTAAAAAGATACACCATGTTCACACATTGGGAGAACTTACATTGTTAAAATGTCCATACTACCCAATGCTATCTGTAGATTCTGTGCATTTCCTACCAAAATTTCAATGACAGTTTTTTCTCAGAAAAAATATAGTAAAATTTTTATGGAGCCACCAAAGATCTTGCATAGCCAAAGCAATGATAATCAAAAATAACAGAGCTGAAGGTATCATACTACCTGACCTCAAAACCTCATACAACTATATAGCAATCAAAAAAGCGTGGTACAGAAGCTCTTTAGTTAAATTAGATTCCATTTGTCAATTTTGGCTTTTGTTGACATTGCTTTCGGTGTTTTAGTCATGAAGTCTTTGCCCATGCCAATGTCCTGAATGGTATTGCCTAGGTTTTCTCCTCTGGTTCTTATGGTTTTAGGTCTTACGTTTAAGTCTTTAATTCATCTCGAGTTAATTTTTGTACAAGGTGTAAGGAAGGGGTCTAGTTTCAGTGTGCTGCATATGGCTAGCCAGTTTTCCTAACACTGTTTATTAAATAGGGAATCCTTTCCCCATTGCCTGTTTTTGTCAGTTTTGTCAAACATCAGATGGTTCTAGATGTGCGGTGTTACTTCTGAGGCCTCTGTTCTGTTCCATTGGTCTATATATCTGTTTTGGTACCAGTACCATGCTGTTTTGGTTACTGTAGCCTTGCAGTATAGTTTGAAATCAGGTAGCATGATTGAAGCCTCCAGCTTTGTTCTTTTTCTTAGGGTTATCTTAGCTATATGGGCTCTTTTTTGGTTCCATATGAAATTTAAAGTAGTTTTTTCTAACTCTGAAGAAAGCCAATGGTAGCTTGATAGGAAGAGCATTGAATCTATAAATTACTTTGGGCAGTATGGCCATTTTCACAATATTGAATCTTCCTATCCATGAACATGGAATGTTTTTCCATTTGTTTGTGTCCTCTCTTATTTCCTTAAGCAGTGGTTTGTAGTTCTCCTTGAAGAGGTCCTTCACATCCCTTGTAACTGTGTTCCTAGGTATTTTATTTTCCTTCTAGCAATTGTGAATAGGAGTTCACTCATGATTTGGCTCTCTGTTTGTCTATTACTGGTGTATAGGAATGCTTGTGATTTTTACACATTGATTTTGTATCCTGAGAGTTTACTGAAGTTGCTTATCAGCTTAAGGAGATTTTGGGCTGAGACAATCGGCTTTTCTAGATATACAATCATGTCATCTGCAAACAGAGACAATTTGACTTCCTCTCTTCCTATTCGAATGCGCTTTATTTCTTTCTCTTGCCTAATTGCCCTGGCCAGAACTTCCAATACAATGTTGAAAAGAAGTGGTTAGAGAGGGCAACCTTGTCTTGTGCTGGTTTTCAAAGAGAATTCTTCCAGCTTTTGCCCATTCAGTATGATATTGCCTGTGGGTTTGTCATAAGGGGTGTTGAAGTTTATCAAAGTCCTTTTCTGGATCTATTGAGATAATTATGTGGTTTTTGTCATTGGTTCTGTTTATATGATGGATTATGTTTATTGATTTGTGTATGTTGAACAAGCCTTGCATCCCAGGATGAAGCCAACTTGATGGTGGTGGATAAGTTTTTTGATGTGCTGCTGGATTCAGTTTGCCAGTATTTTACTGAGGATTTTCTCATCGATGTTCATCAGGGATATTGGCCTGAAATTTTCTTTTTTTGTTGTGAATCTGCTAGGTTTTGGTATCAGGATGATGCTGGCCTCATAAAATGAATTAGGGAGAAATCCCTCTTTTTCTATTGTTTGAAATAGTTTTAGAGGGAATGGCACCAGCTCCTCTTTGTACCTCTGGTGGAATGTGGCTGTGCATCCAGCTGGTCCTGGGCCTTTTTTGGTTGGTAGGCTATTAATTACTGCTTCAATCTCTAACCACTCCTATTCAACATAGTATTGGAAGTTCTGGCCAGGGCAATCAGGCAAGAGAAAGAAATAAAGGGTATTCACATAGGAAGAGAGGAAGCCAAATTGTCTGTTTCCAGATAACATGATTGTATATTTAAAAAGCTCATTGTCTCAGCCCGAAATCTCGTTAAACTGATAAGAAACTTCAGCAAAGTGTCAGGATACAAAATCAATGTGCAAAAATCACAAGCATTCCTATACATCAATAATAGACAAGCAAAGAGCAAAATTATCAGTGAACTCCCATTCACAATTGCTACAAAGAACTTACAAGGGATGTGAAGGACCTCTTCAAGAACTACAAGCCACTGCTAAAAAAAATAAGAGAGGACACAAACAAATGGAAAACATTCCATGCACATAGATAGGAAGAATCAATATCGTGAAAATGGCCATACTGCCCAAAGTAATTTATAGATTCAATGCTATTCCCATCAAACTACCATTGACTTTCTTCACAGAGGTAGAGAAAACTACTTTAAATTTCATATGGAACCAAAAAAAAGCCTATATAGCCAAGACAATCCTAAGAAAAAGAACAAATCTGGAGGCATCAATCACGCTACCTGATTTCAAACTATACTTTAAGGCTACAGTAACCAAAACAGCATGGTACTGGTACTAAAACAGATATATAGACCAATGAATCAGAACAGAAGCCTCAGAAATGATGCCATACATCTACAACCATCTGATGTCTGACAAACCTGACAAAAACAAGTAATTGGGAAAGGATTACCTATTTAATAAATGGTGTTCAGAAAACTGGCTAGCCATATGCAGAAAACTAAAACTGGATCCCTTCCTTCCACTTTATACAAAAATTAACTCAAGATGGATTAGAGATTTAAACATAAGATCAAAAACTATAGAAACTCTAGACAAAAACCTAGGCAATACCATTCAGGACATACGCATGGACAAAGACTTCATGACTAAAACACCAAAAGCAATGGCAACAAAAGCCAAAATTGACAAATGGGATCTAATTAAACTAAAGAGCTTGTGCACAGCAAAAGAAACTATCATCAGAGTGACCAGGCAACCTACAGAATGGGAGAAAATTTTTGCAATCTATCCATCTGACAAAGGGCTAATATCCAGAATCTACAAAAGAACTTAAACAAATTAAAAAAAAAAAAAACATCAAAAAGTGGGCAAAGTATATGAACAAGCACTTTTCAATAGAAGACATTTATGCAGCCACAAACATATGAAAAAAGGCTCATTATCACTGGTCGTTAGAGAAATGCAAATCAAAACCACAATTGGAAACCATCTCATGCCAGTTAAAATGGAGATCATTAAAACGTCAGGAAACAACAGATGCTGGAGAGGATGTGGAGAAATGTGCACACTTTTACACTGTTTGTGGGAGTGTAAATTAGTTCTACCTTTGTGGAAGACAGTGTAGAGATTCCTCAATGATCTAGAACTAGAAATACCATTTGACCCAGCAATCCCATTACCAGGTATATACCCAAAGGATTATAAATCATTCTACTATCAAGACACATGCACATCTATGCTTACTGCAGCACTGTTCACAATAGTAAAGACTTGGAACCACCCAAATGCCCATCAATGATAGACTAGATAAAGAAAATGTGGCACATATATACCATGGAATACTATGCAGCCATAAAAAAGGATGAGTTCATGTCCTTTGCAGGGACATGCATGTAGCTGGAAACCATCATTCTCAGCAAACTAACAGAGGAACTGAAAACCAAACACCACATTTTTCTCACTCATAAGTGGGAGTTGAACAATGATAACACATGTACACAGGGAGGGGCATATCACACACCGGGCCTGTTGGGGGTTGGGGGCAAGGTGAGGGATAGCATTAGGAGAAATACCTAATGTAGATGATGGGTTGATGGGTGCAGCAAACTACCATGGCACTTTTATACCTATGTAACAAAGTTCGGCACATGTATCCCAGAACTTAAAATATAATTAAAAAAAAAAAAGAAATTGAAATGGGCAAATTAAAAATATTTTAATAAATTGATTTTAAAAAAGCATGGTACTGGGATAAAACAGACACATAGACCAGTCGAACAGAATGGGGGACCCAGAAATAGATTCACACATTTATGCCCAGTTGATTTTTGACAAAGGTGCCAAGAACACACAATGGGAAAGGACTGTTTCTTCAAAAAAATGGTTTTAGGAAAACTAGATATCCACACGCAGAAGAATAAAATTAGGCCCTTATGTTATTTTAAAGATTCTTCTTTACTTGCAACTGGGCTACTTCCCAATAAGCCCACAAGAATATCAAAATACCGTAAATCAAAAATTCGCTTAATACCCCTAAGCTATAGAACATCATAGCTTAGCCTAGCCTATGTTAAATGTGTTCAGAGTACTTATTAATATATTAGCCTATGGTTGAGCAAAATCATCTAAGACAGTCTATTTTATAATAAACTGTTAATATCTCATGTAATTTATAGAATAATGTACTGAAAGTGAAAAACAGAGTGGTTGTATGGGTATTTGAAGTACAGTTTTTGAAGAATGCATACTGTTTTTGAACCATTGTGAAGTTGAAAAATTAAGTCAAGGACCATCTGCATTTTTGTTAAGTATCAAGTTAAATACCAAGAGTTATACATATTTATACATTCCTGGGTTGCTTGGTCAATCGTAAATATTTGCTTCAAGACTTTGGTGTTCAGAATAAAGTAAAGCAGGTGTAACACATCTTTGGAGGTTCCTTTTTGGTTATAACATTCCTTGTTCTTACACATGTAATTTTGTAACTTAAAAATTATGCATATTAAATAAGAAAACTTGCATTGGAGTACACATTAGTCAAATATTCTTAAGATTTAATTTCATTGATAAAATAATGTATTTATTAGTAAAATAAAATTTGTTACCAATTAAAACCTTGTTTTAGATAAAATAGGCATAATATTTATGATCATTATACTGTAATAAATTTTTTAGGCATTGTAATCAGAGCTTTGGAATACATCTGTTCACTCAATCTACCTGTATATTCCAAACCTATCATTTATGATTAAGTTATAAATAATAGGCAAAGGGCTTAGTTTTAATACGACAGTTTTGATATTTTGTTACAGACAGAACATAAGGTAATAGACATAGGGTAAAGCATAGTCTTGAACACTTCAGTTTTTCAACTGGGAATATATTTGGAGGAGCTCAAAAACATACATCTGCAAACACTGCACTATTATTTGATCATTTTATATTCATTCAACATGTATTAGTCCACTTTCACACTGCTGATAAAGACATACCTGAGACTGGGAAGAAAAAGAGGTTTAATTGGACTTACAGTTCCACATGGCTGGGGAAGGCCCAGAATCATGGCAGGAGGCAAAAGGCACTTCTTACAAGGTGGTGGCAAGAGAAAATGAGGAAGACGCAAAAGCTGAAACCCCTGATAAAATCATCAGATCTTGTGAGACTTACTCACCACCACAAGAACAGCATGTGGGAACTGCTCCCATGATTCAAATTATCTCACACCAGGTCTCTCCCACAACATGTGGAAATTATAGGAACTACAATTTAAGATGAGATTTGAGTGGGGACACAGAGTGAAACCATATCATCCCACCCCAGCCCCTCCAAATCTCATGTCCTCATATTTCAAAACCAATCATGCCTTCCCAACAGTCCCCCAAAGTCTCACCTCATTTTAGCATTAACCCAAAAGTCCATAGTGTATAAAGTCTCATCTGAGACAAGGCAATTCCCTTCCACCTATGAGCCTGTAAAATCAAAAGCAAGCTAATTTCTTTCTAGATACAATGGGGGCACAGGTATTGGATAAATACAGCCATTCCAAATGGCAGAAACTGGCAAAACAAAGTGGTTACAGGGCCCATGCAAGTCCAAAATTTTAAATCTCCAAAATTATCTCCTTTGACTCCAGGTCTCATATGCAGGTCACACTGATGCAAGAGGTTGTTTCCCATGGTCTTGGGCAGCTCCACCCTGTGGCTTTGCAGGGTACAGCCTCCCTTCTGGCTTCTTTCGCAAGCTGGCATTGAGTGTCTGTGGCTTTTCCAGGTGAACAGTGCAAGCTCTCTGTGGATCTACCATTCTGGGGTCTGGAGGAGGGTGGCGCTCTTCTCACAGCTCCACTAGGCAGGGCCCCAGTAGGGTCTCTGTGTGGGGCCTCCAACCCCACATTTCCCTTCAGCACTGCCCTAGCAAAGGTTATCCAGGAGCTCCCTACTCCTGCAGCAAACTTCTGCCTGGGCATCCAGGCATTTCCATACATGTTCTGAAATCTACACAGTGGTTCCTAAACCCCAGTTCTTGACTTCTGTGCACCCGCAGGCTCAACACCATGTCCAATCTGCCAAAGCTTGGGGCTTACACCCTCTGAAGCCACAGCCCGACCTCTACGTTGGTCCGTTTCAGCCACAGCTGGAGCGGCTGGGACCCAGAGCACCAAGTCCCTATGCTATACACAGTACGTGGACCCTAGGCCCAGTCCATGAAACCATTTTCTCCTAGGTCTCCGGGCTTATGATGATGGGAAGGGCTGCCTTGAAGACCTCTGACACGCCCTGGAGATATTTTCCCCATTGTCTGGGGGACTAACATTTGGCTCTTTGTTACTTATGCCAATTTCTGCAGCAGGCTTGAATTTCTCCTCAGAGAACGGGTTTTTCTTTTCTTTTCTTTTCTTTTCTTTTTTTTTGAGACGGAGTCTCGCTCTGTCCCCCTGGCTGGAGTGCAGTGGCGCGATCTCGGCTCACTGCAAGCTCCGCCTCCCAGGTTCACGCCATTCTACTGCCTCAGCCTCCAGAGTAGCTGGGACTACAGGCGCCCGCCACCATGCCTGGCTAATTTTTTGTATTTTTAGTAGAGACAGGGTTTCACCGTGTTAGCCAGGACGGTCTCGATCTCCTGACCTCGTGATCCACCGGCCTCGGCCTCCCAAAGTGCTGGGATTACAGGCTTGAGCCACCGCGCCCGGCCCTGGGTTTTTCTTTTCTATCACAGAGTCAGGCTGCAAATTTTCCAAACTTATATGCTCTGCTTCCCTCATAAAACTGAATGCCTTTAACAGCACCAAAAGTCACCCCTTGAATGCTTTGCTGCTTAGAAATTTCTTCCTCCAGGTACCATAAATCATTTCTCTCACGTTCAAAGTTCTACAAATCTCTAGGGCAGGGGCAAAATGCCACCAGTTTCCTTGCTGAAACATAACAAGACTCACCTTTGCTCCAGTTCCCAACTATTTCCTCATTTCTATCTGAGACCACCTCAGCCTGGACCTTATTGTCCATACCACCATCAGCATTTTGGGCAAAGCCACACAACAAGTCTCTAATAAGTTCCAAACTTTCGCACATTTTCCTGTGTTCTTTTGAGCCCTCCAAACTGTTCCAACTACTGCCTGTTACCCAGTTCCAAAGTTACTTTCACATTTTCAGTTATCTTTTCAGCAATGCCCCACTGTACTGGTACCAATTTAGTGTATTAGTTTGTTTTCATGCTGCTCATAAAGACATACCTGAGACTGGGAAGAAAGAGAGGTTTAATTGGACTTACATTTCCACATGGCCTGGGAGGCCTCAGAATTATGGCGGGAGGTGAAAGGCACTTCTAACATGGCAGCAGCAAGAGAAAATGAGGAAGATGCAAAAGCAGAAACCCCTGATAAAACCATCAGATCTTGTGAGACTTATTTACTACCATAAGAATGGTAATGAATTGGGGGATGTATGGGGGATACTGCCCTCATGATTCAAATTAGCTCCCACTGGGACCCTCCCACAATACAAGGGAATTATGGGAGCTACAATTCGAGAAGAGATTTGGATGGGGCTACAGAGCCAAACCATATAACCACACATATTTTATTTGAGCAGCAAAGTACATGCAGTCAAAATAAATGAGCAGCAAAGTAAATGCTTTTACATTGACTATTTTACAGGTCAAGAGAAAGTTAAACAGATCTTGACTTACATAAGCCATATGAATTTATTGAACATGTACTATGCAACAGTTCTAACTCTAGATTACATTAAGAAGTGGGGGTAGTTGGAGTCACTGTGTAGCTTCTAACTTGTACAGGGAGAATTTACTAATTCAGAAATTGTGTGATTAACAGAAATTTTAAAAGAAACCTTTGCTATAAGCAAGATAGAGGCATAACTCTTGTGAATTACTCACAGTGTAGAAAGACAGATTAGATTAACACATCTGTACAAATGAACCCTGTGAGATCAGGAAACAAAAATATATACCTAAGAAAGCTTCACTACTGATCTTGCCTTAAATGTTTTGCTTGCAAAAGAAAACAATTACCATTTTGTTCCCAAGCACACATTTTCAAAGGCTTGGTTCTTGCAAATGTGTATTTTTCTTCGATTTTCAAAATTTTTCACATTGCATGTATCATTATAGTTTTTAAAATGATCATATGTAGATCCAGTGTTCTTTACAAAACATTTTTGAGAGCGTTAATAAATTTCCATCTCACATACATTGCTGATTGTTTCAGCATCATCATTATCTCTTGTATTTTGAACCTACAGGGGAGCTTTATTAAAAATTTAAGAGTTCTGGGTCTTTGAAAGCATAGAAGATATGGTGTAGTGAAGCTGATCTCATTGCTTAGGAAACAGAAATATGCCAAAGGAATTGTTTCAGGGTAATTTACTATTCTGGAGAGAGTTTCTGAGCTACTGACCTGTCTATATGTAAATCAAATTTTATTTATTTTCAAGTTTGTAGAAATACATTTGAAGATATATATATGTATAGAGAAATATGGGAATTTTAGTTTCTATTCTGTATCTAGAATACTTATAAAATATTGTAAAATTATCAAAATTAAGTATAAATATTATTTCCTTGTATCAGTATAGTACATGGAGGAGACTCACAAATTTAGTATTTTTAGTTTCAAAAATATTTTGTCAGAAAAATTCAAACACAATGTGCCATAAAGCTTTTTGTTATACATTGCTTGTATTGTCCATTTATGATAATGTTATTGTGTTACTTCAAACATAATTATAAACAACAGCATTTCTGTTATTGCTATCATATATCCTCAAAAGTCTTGTCATTTGCAAAAGCCATTGGTAATTTCAGATTGCAGAATTGCATCCTTATGAATATTTGACAATATTATTTGGCTACAATTTTGATCACAAATTTAAATTCACATAAAATTGTTATTGAGCATTTTAGACTATAAAAGTATGATGTATGTACTAAGCTTAATATTATAAACTGAAAGATCTGGGTCAAGAATTATGCATGCCTCTCTTCTTCCAAAATTATTAAAATAAAATTATTAAAGAGCATAAAAGGAAATAAACACATCATGAAATAAAAAAGGAGGCAATTTCTAGTGACAAGAGACCTTGTAAAATTTCTGGAACAGAAAGTGTCTGGAAGTATTTGAAAGATGAAGTGTTTTGTTAGTTTTTTTTGAGACAGGGTCTCATCCTCTCCCAGGCTGGAGTTCAGTGGTATTATCATGGCTGACTGTAGCCTCTACCATTTAGGCTTAAATGATCTTCCTGCCTCAGCCTCCCAAGTAACTGGGACTACAGGAGTGTGCCACCACACCCAGCTAATTTTTTATTTCATTTTAATCTTTTTTGTAGTGATGGGCCCTCACTTTGTTGCCCAGGCTGGTTTCAAACTCCTGGACTCAAGCGACCCTCCTGCCTCAGCCTCCCGAAGTGCTGGGATTACACATGTCAGCCACCGCACCAGGTGAGGGATGAAATTGACTGTAGTGATGAGCAGTTATGGTCTGAATTTTCCAGGAAGTAGACAGACCAAGATTAGGCATGCTGGATGTTTATTAGAGAATGTGCTTAGCATTGACACCTGAGAGGGGAAGAAAAGAAAGCAAGTTTGGGCACACAGAGAAACTCGGGTTGCAATACAAACGCAGCAGAGGCTTCAGCTGGCCCCAGACAAAAGTCTGAAGCTGTCATGGACCTTCAGATTTGTCTCGTTTTAGGGCTAGAGGATGGGCTTTTATAAATATCAACCAGTCATTGGCGTGGGCTGCCTGGGAAGGACCCTGATCTTAGACAAGACAGCTTAGAGTAGCCGAGTGCAGGATAAAGTTTAAGGGAATTGCTGAGGTGCTTCCCTTTGAGAGATCAGGATCTCTAACACTTCAGAGTACAGAGTTGTGGGAAAAAGAAACATATTCTCCAGGAAGGTTACTAGGAGTGATGGTAGATGAAGAATTCCCTACTTTGACTCCTGAGTTCCTAGGCCTATGTAGTCTATCTACTGGGTACAACTCCATATAATAATTGCAGATATGGGAAGTGTACTGTTTCCTAGCAGAAAGTGAATCTCTTCAAAGGGAATTATCTCCAAGGTGGCACCCCAGCTGTGCCATCAATGGCTCCATCATTCCCACAGGCCAGCAGCTTCTGATGGGTGTGGTTTAGGATAGGACCAGTGAATGCCTTGGTCATGGGGCAATTTATGTTTCTGTTCTTGTCATGATTCGATATTATATGTGATGCATTGGCTATGAATCAATCTATAAGCCCTTTAATAGTGACACTTATTGAGGGTTTGTAGGTGAGAAAAGCAAAATGTAAAAATGATAGAAATGTTTATAATCAAAAGTAACTCTTGGTCAAAAGAAGTCCACTGTGTTGATTTGCCACCATGTGGCCCATTGACCTATTCAAAGGATGATGCTGTAATAAGGGCTCAGTGCCTGTCCTTCCTCCTGGCAGGTTGGATGTTTAGTAGAAGCAGTAGACAGATCAAACTCGATGAGTGGGAGCCACCTTGATGCTTCCATTCACAACCGGGTCGCCCAGAGACAGAGACTGTCTGATAACAGTGGGCCAAGTCAATGTGTCTACTTGTTATTCAGTGCCTCTTTCAGAATAATTGCCATCTGGTAGGCATTAGCATGAAGTACAGTGATCTTCACATTACGTTCTACCTCCCATAGGTCCATCTGGACTCTTCCACCCAAGCCTACATCTCCAATCTTCTAATCTTCCAGGGCCCTGACAAAGCCTTTGGTTTCTCCCTCTTGGTTTGTGTAAATTCTCACCTTAGGTAGCTTCAATTTCCACACAAAATGAGAGATCAGGTAAAAAAGTTCTGCTGAAAAGTTTGCCCATTGGGAAGACTTTCCATTTGTGCTATTTTTCAAGGCTGTCCCTGAGTGGGCCTGTATGACAGCTACATTTTGTTCCAGTTTACTCTGATATATGGAGCCAAATCATATTTGTTTCAATTTGCATTTGAACCAAGATGGGCCATTTTCCTCCATCTTCTCCACAAAAGGAACCCTCCCCTTTAAGGAAAATATTGCATTAGCTATTGTTTAGGGGCATATGAAGAAGAAAGACTTCCGTTACTATCTTCTTGCTTAGTCATTATCCAGGGATCATTCTGAAGAGTATGACCTCAGACCAAATACTGAGGCATATCCAGAGAGAACTAAAATAGAAAATATCAGCCAATCAATTTTTGCAGCTGGAAAGCAAGGCCGTTCTTGAAGGGTTATCTGACCTGCATATCTTCATTCAACATCAATACATAAAATTTAATTTTGTTTTTATATATCACCAATAAGCTACTAAAAATAAAATGTATATCTTTTTCTTTCTAACCCTGTTAACGATTTCCTCTATCTTCTTGAACATATGGTGTATTTTTACAACAGCTACTAATTTCATCATCTGTGTCATGTCTGGCTTTGTTTATATTGATTTATTTTTTTGTCTATAGTTATGGGCCATATTTTTCCTACTCTTTGCATGCCTGGTAAATTTTGTTTGGCTATTGTATACTCTGAATTTTATACAGCTTGGTGTTGGATTTTGCTCAATTAAGTTACCTGAAATTAGATTGGTCTTTTTGCATTCTAACTTAATTCTCAGTTATGTGGGTGTTATGGAATTCTTTAGTATATGGCTAATTTAGCTCTACTGAGATGATATCCCTTTTTAGGATTCTATCCAATATTCTGTGTTTGTAAGATCTTTCTGCTCTGGCTCATAGGACACAAACTGTTTGCATCATGCTTTCTCTAGTCCTAGGTAATTTCTTCTTATGCACATACAGATAAGTATTTAACCAAGACTTCCAGGGGTTCCCTCTACAAGTCTCTAGATTCTCTCTCTCTGCCACCACTTTCTCTCTAGTATTCTGCCCTACAGATTCTAGCTATCTTGCCCTCCCTCCACTAAGCTACATCGCATGACTCTGGCAGGGTACTGTCTCCCTGCACCTCTCAATAGAGCAATTGCCCCTAAGTAATTGCCTCAGGTTATGCTGAGGCAGTTGTAGGGTTCACCCCTCTGCATTCTTTTTCTAAGGTGTCACAGTCCTTGAATTACAAGTACTGGAATTAATACAAAATAAAATTAGCACAAAGGGTACTAAAGAGATTAATAGAACAAAATAGACCCACACGTATGTGAACACTTGACTTATAGTAAGAATTATATTAAATAGGCCAGGCACGGTGGCTCACACCTGTAATCCCAGCTCTTTGGGAGGCCGAGGCGGGTGGATCACAAGGTCAGGAGATAAAGACCATCCTGGCTAGCACGGTGAAACCCCGTCTCTACTAAAAAATACAAAAAAATTAGCCAGGCGTGGTGGCGGGTGCCTGTAGTCCCAGCTACTCGGGAGGCTGAGGCAGGAGAATGGCGTTACCCTGGGAGGCGGAGCTTGCTGTGAGCCGAGATAGTGCCACTGCACGCCAGCCTGGGCGACGGAGCAAGACTCGGTCAAAAAAAAAAGAATTATATTAAATAATATTGGGAGCAAGATATTCTTTTCAATAAAAGGTTCTGGATGAATTGGATCCTCTCATGAAAATAAATAAAACTTGACCTTTATCTCACATCATACATAAAGATCAATTTCATGTTGATTGTAAATCCAAAATATGAAAGGCATAAAGTTAAAACTTTTAGAATATATTTTAAAATATCTTCATGAATTTGGGGTAGGTAAAAGGGACACAAAAGCCCTGAATTAAAGGAAGATAAAAATAAGTTGGGTAATATTAAAATTAAGAATTCTGTTTATGAACTATAAGCATTAAAAGAATAAAAAATAAGCTACAGAGAAGAAAATATTTTCAACTTATATAATTTACAAATGGCCCATATCCAGAATATATAAGAAAATCCTACATATCAGAATAGAAAAAGCAGAGCAAGGACTTACCAAAAGCGGACATCCAAATACTCAATGAGCATGAAAAGCTATCAAGCATTAATAATAGTAAAATGCAAATTAATATGACAATGCGATATTCTAATACCTATCGGTATAACATAAATGAAACAATCAATAAAAGAACTATGACTACACTCAGTAATAATCTCATAAAACCAATGTTGGGTGTAAGAAGTCAGACATGTAAGTATAAATACTGCATGACTCCTTTTACAAAAGTTAAAAAACAAAACAGGCAAAACTAGTCTATAGTTTTAGAAACTGGGTTAAGGGTTATATTGTGTAGGATGAAAAAGTATAGGAATTGGGAATCAACATAAGGGAATTATCCTTTTTTTTTTTTGGTAATCTTTTTTATTTTGACTTGGATAGTCAAGATATCAGAGACTCGTTCACTTTGAGACATTCATTAATGCTCTAGTTATTGATTTATATACTTCTCCATGTTGTTATACTTCAATTAATTAGGAAAAAAATTAAAAGAGAAAGAAAAAATACAAGGGAGACACTAAAGGAAAAAAAGAAAATTTGCCAGGCTTAATAAATGATACAAGAATTTAAATCAAAGATATTCACAAATTGGCATGCAGAAGAAATTTTAAAAGCCCCACATGTAAGTTTACTTTCTGAATTTTCAATGTTATAGGAATAAGGAGAATTATAAAAAACGTCAAGATTGTAAAAAAAAAAAAAAGCAGGTTAGCACCAAAGAAGGAAGGCTAAGACCTATATATTTATCAAAAGCTGTGGGTCATGGAATATAAAGATAAAACAACCTCAGATTTTTAAGAGAAGTGCTATTCAACCTGGTATTTATCTCTGAGACAAACTGTCCGTCAATTATAAATGAAAATAAATGCATTTTCGTAAATGATAGCATTTTAAACAACTCTCCTCCATGTACTATTTCAGAAGCAGTTACTCAATCCAGAGGTAAATAAAGAGAGAACGGAGACTGTGGAATTGCAGAAACAGTGACCCTGACAGAAGAGCTCAAGAAAATGAAATCCTAAAAGGACAATTCTGAACAGGCATTGAAAGTAGTTATAAGACTGAACATCAGTGGCTCTAAAATGCATATCTAAAAGAGACATTGGCTAGTGAACAGTCGAGTAATTATATAAAAAGCTGGAATATACTAGTGATGTATATATATATTATATATACATAAATGTTTCTTTTTCTCACAAGATAAAATAGTTGAAAATTAGAAAAGTCAGGAAAAACAAATACACAAAAGAAAACGACAACAAAACATGAGTAATAGAAAGTCAAGCTCTACATATGAGGCAAGGCAAAATGTGTTATTCTTGGGAACAATTAATGAAACATAAGAAAATAAAATTTTGTTTGTCCTTGGTATTAGGAACACTCCACTGTGAGCAACACTCTTGTCCTGACCTTGGACCTTATAGAGGCTAGTAAATTGAAGAAGGAAATGCTTCTTAGCTTTCCTGTGGGTTTTGCAATGAGAAATATTTATATACACAGATTTATGTAAATGTTTATTGGTTTTTAACCTTCAGAAATCATCTGTGGACAAAAGACTAAGTGCCTAATTATTTTTAAAGGACAAATGACTAACCCTGATAAGATAAGGGTAGGGAGCTGTAACTACTGAAAAATGGAGTGAGTGGTAGAAAAGTGCTAATATTCATACCTAGTAAGGAAAATAAGAGAGAATGTCTAAAGGAGACTCAGTAAGAAATAGAGAACATGTATCACTTACAGTTACAAAATAATCTGTCGAAACACTAAAAATAATTAAAAATTTTGATATAGTGGGTATGAGGAACAATAGAGGAAGTGGCAATAAGTTAAATTTATTGTGCCCCCATCTTTCATTGCAAGAGGCAAAGATAATAGAAAAGCTCATATATTGTGAAAGAGTTCTACATGCATATTTTTAAAATTATAGCCATTACTATCAGATAACCAGTAACTGATATGATTAAATGAAAACTTGAAAATGTTGTGAAGGGAATGGGAACTACTGATTTTGAGTATAAATTCTGGGGCATTACTTTTCTTCTGTGTTTAAAAATAATAGGAGTTTATAATTTTGAATTATCTGCTTTCCCTTTAATATGAAACATTTAATAATACTTCTTCAGATCCTCCTTTTTCTGTGTTTTGTCATTGAAATGACCAATCTTCAGAGTAGTAACAAGGTCATTTTCCTATCTGACCATAACAAGATAAACTTCTTAAATTCCCTTTCCAAATTAGTTGGTTGATCTTCTTCATGCTTTAGAAGAATTTTGCCATACTTTGCCCTGGTAGTATTCACACTCTTTTGGGTCAATTAGTGCCTCTCTCCTCACTCATTCCCAAAAGGTGGGGAAGAGAATTAAGCAAAGTCAAAAACAAGAACCTGTGAGTTTGCGAGGTCTTGTTGCAACCAAATTTGTATGATTTCTGCTTCTGGTTGCTGTGATGGCCCTTTCTACCATTATTTAATCAATGAGTCTTATTAATTAACCTAGTCAATGTGAAAAGGGAAAGCTAAAGGGGAATATGTGGAACACACTAAGAGTAAACTTCTATTCATTATGCTGCGTTCTCCTTTCAGTCTGGGACTACATTCCCTAAAACATTAAATGACCTCCATTTCTCCCTTACATTTAACCAGTGAAGTCATGCAGAAATAATTTCTCAATAATTGTCCATTAAATAAGTTGCAATTTAGAAGAAACCAGATATAATTTATAGCTATGAGAGTAAAACAATATATGCAGCAGTTTACCAAATGAGTGCCTGGCAAAAGATAAGACAACATAATTTGCCAAAAGAGTTACTTTCCTTTATGTGACAGGAGACAGTTCACTGTCATATTGCTTCAAAAAGACACTGACATTTTCTTTATGAAAAAATGTTTTTTTTTCTTAAACATGGATTTTACCTGAAACTTTCTTTTACATGTCATTTGTCCTGAACAATGCAGAAGTAGTTGCTGGGGCCAAACACAGTATGATACTGATCAATCAATGGCATTTTTGACTAATGTTGTAAAGTGCATTTCTGACACATTTCCAGTTGTTTCCATTTTATATAATAGCATCATGTGCATTCAGCATAAGAACAGCTTGCTCATTAAATTTGCTATCAATCTTTGATTAGGTGCACTTAAAGATGTTGAGGAAATTGCATCTGTAATGATGTAATCTCCCAATTGTTGGTTTTTATCTTCCCTGTGGTGCTACTAGTATTGACATCAGCAAGCTGACTTTAATTTGCATTGTCTAGGTAGTATATCATAAGATCCCTAAAACTGAGGAAATCCCATACACTGTGTTGTTTTCATAAACTGATATAATACTTGTATTAGTCCATTCCACACTCCTATGAAGAAATAGTTGAGACGGGGTAATTTATAAAGGAAGGAGGTTTAATTGGCTCACAGTTTTGCAGGGCTGGGGAGGCCTCAGAAAACGTACAATCATGGCAGCAATCATGTCCTTCTTTACAAGGCAACAGGAAGGAGAAGTGCAGAGCAAAAGGAAGGGGAAAGCCCCTTATAAAACCATCAGATCTCTTGAGAACTCACTCACTATCATGAGAACAGTGTGGGGGAAACCACACTACTCATTCAATTATCTCCACCTGGTCCTGCCCTTGAAATGTGGGGATTATTACAACTCAGGATAAGATTTGGGTGGGGAAACAGCCAAACCACATCAGGACTCAATGAGAAATTTCAACAATTATTATAAATGTGTATTTTATCAAAATTCCATTAAGGAATCACAATGTGACATATAACAATAAAATTGATTATAGCTAACGATTTTATTAAAAAATGAGTGAGAGACATCTTAAGAAACTAGGTAGTTCCAATTATTCATTTATTGAACTTAATTCATTCACAGCAGAATAGTTAGTAGAAATGACTTGTGTCGGAGTGCCTGGGTTTAAATATTTGGTTGGTAATTTACTAACAATGTAGTACTCAATTTTTAAAATCTGTAATAGGGGAATAATAATTTACCTTTAATAATAAGATTGTTATAAATATTAAAAAATATGTAAAATTTGTAAACCATGTAAAGTAGCATATAATATGGATTATGTAAATGTGTGCCCTTAGTCCTTCTTTAATCATCCATGTATTTTATTTATTCAACAAATAGTTATCAAGCATCTGCTATATGCTGATAGGTACTTAATAATTCCTAATCATTTCAGATATTACAAGAATCTCGGATACATTACTTGAGGACAGTATAGATTCCAGAATTAAGTACTATTTGCTAACTATTTTGTATAAAAAAATTAAGTGATTGTGAAAGGCAAAGATGTTCAAGATGCATTGCTGCCGAAGAGAAAACAGTGTTATCATATTATATATCTCATACCAAATGCAGAAAAAGAGGTTTAGGGGGCAAAAGCAACAGAGTGCTGGAGTGCTTTTATTAAGGTAACAATGACTTTGACAATATATTATTAGCTGTTTCTGCATCTCATTTCATTCTTTCTCATAACAATTTATCCATTATGTCTACAGTTAGGATTCCCATGAGATAAAACTACATGGGTACTTTGTGATGGTCTGAGATATCACACAATGGAAAATCTTGGCATTTAGTAAATAATTTCAGCAATTTTCTATCACACAACATGAAGATACTGTTTAATCTTTAATATTGTGAAGAATAGATTTGTTCCCAAGTAATAGTCTTTCTCCAAATGTAGGAACTACTAAGATGAATCTGGAGAACTCCAAGGAATCAGCAATAACCATACTTGTTGACCTATGCTATAGTATATGTGAAATATTTCCATTCAGCCAGCCCTCACTAAAACCTCACTAAAACCACCTTGTGTGTTATCAGTATATATCATTTAAGGGGACTTCTCCATCTTTTCTCCCTTCACTGCCCACCTACCCCTGACTCATTTTCCATAGGCAATATCTCATGCTTATTGACCCTTTCACAAGCCTCAGAATTAAAATAACTATTTGGGGTCTTACATCCATGACAATCTGGAAACAAACATGTTGGTGACAGCATAAGGGTTAATGTATGAAGAACTTCAAGAAAATGTTGACTTTCATCAAGAGATGCCAGAGTGACTACGTGAATTTAATTTAAATTCAATTACGTGAATTTCAATTTAAAACATTAAATTGAAAGAAAGCTGATATTCATGAGAATTTCAAGTAATCATGTAGCCATTAAGGCAGAGATTTTTGAATAGGCAAGCCACTGAGCCTGACTTACACTGTACCTATCCAGTGTCTACCATATTCTAACTAGTTAAATTTTTGAGATTGAAGAGGGCATTTAAATCAAGCCCTGCATCCTACTGAAATACTTGGGCACATTGCTTTAAACATCCGTTGAGTTTTTTGCTCATACTGTTCCCCTATGGCACAATACTGAGCTCATTATTCTCATCTCATTCAAATTCTCTCATTCTTTAAGAAGTAGTTTAATTCTCTTAACTCCCCCAAAGGCCTTCTTAAACATCTTCACCTGAAATAATTTCCAGGATCACTATGCTCCTAGAGTATTGTTACCACGGTAACTAGTATCTTTATGACTACTAAGAAATGGCCTTCTATATCTCATTTGCATTGTAATTGTGTGACATATCACTTCTGTGTCTTATTTCTCCATGAGACAACAGGATCTGTTTTGGGAGACTCTGTAATGTGTTGCACAAAACACTGGAAAATTTTTGGAACCAGAGACGTGCTATGCATTCTCTGAGTGACCTTTAGCAAATGATTCAATCTCTGTAAGTCCCAGTCCTTTTATTTATAAGAATGAGTTGGACATCCATCTTTACATTTAAAAGACTTGGCATAGCTCAGATGGTAAGGGCTCAAAATTTGTCAATCTCAACTTCTTTTTTTTTTTTTTAATCAGAGGCCATATCTTGTATTGCTTTTTTCTCTGCAGTACTTATATTAGTGTCTTGCCATTTACTTTGAAACACAAGTGTATGGAATTGATTTTGCTTAATAAAGAAAAAGAAAATGTGCCTTGCTAAAGTATGGCAAAGGAACTATGTGAATATTCTTATATATAACATGAAGAATTGTCCCACTGCTATTGATTGCAGGGAAGCTGTATCAGCAGCTAGATTCTGATGGTGCCCATCAATCAGAAATGGTCTGAACTGAATAGATTAAAAACATTAGGCAGCCAATGAGGAAAGAGGCAGAACATTAAACAAATTTAGGTTTTTCCAGAAGTATTCTAAGTCTCCAACTGGAGAACAAATTACACATATTCTTACTAGTGAAAGAACTTTAAGTCATGTGGTTGTCTTTTAAGCCTCATTTATTTATACAAATCACACAATCAATTATAATACCCTTGTAGGATAAGAATTGCATATCTTCAAATGCTGAAATAGATTCGAATGCAAACTACAGTGCAGTTTTGCCTCGTGCAAAACAGCTCTCTCGATTCACATCATGTTTCTTTTCGCTCCCACTTGTGATTATATTTTCTTGTGCTTGACATACTGAACTGGAAGAAACAGGATATTTTTGATGCTAGAGATGTTGACAACTGATATAATTAGGATGTGGAGTGAAATTATTTTGATTTGGGGTTCAGTTGTTCCAAGCAGGAGGGTCGTGGATGAAAACACAGGAGCTTTTCTTGTCCACTTCATCCACATAGCCTGGAAAAATCAATTGTTTGACAATTGAAAGTGGAGCCCACTCCTGTTCAACAGCAGGTATTGACAGGTAGTGATTAGACACCCAACTGCAACTGTTTTTTTCCAGCCTGACTGCAGGCATTGATTGCTGTGGAATTCTAGCTCTGATTGCAGTGGAATTTGATTTAGATATATGGAATATAGCAAATTACAAGTTAGGTCGGAAAATAAACATCAACTATCCTTTTGTATTTTTAAGGTGGTGTTTTAAGGCCTATAGCCTGAGGTCATAATAGACATTGTAATTACCTCATATTCTTCTTATGTCTCCTCTCCGCCAAGGTAAAGCAATTGGAATATGTTCTTTAGCAAGGATTCTATTTTTCTAAGTAAAGCTAAGTAATTCTATGCATCATACATGTCTATGAAGTGTATGTTTGGCCTTAAGGTGAATAGGAGTAAACATTTTGGTAGTAATGCAAAAAGGTTAATTTGATCTTGGGCTGGTGAACGTTGTGTGATGGTGGATGAACCCAGTGACCTCTGGGGTCATATGATTTCATAGCTGGAGAGGGGTGAAATTGACATCATTGTTATTAATAGGAAGAGGCTGGATAAAAACGCCAGGGTTCTCTAAGCTGTACATAAGTGAAGAATTTCTTTGTTCAGCAAAACTGCTGTGTGCAGCCAGGGGTGGTTAAAATACATTACACTGAGATTCTGGAAACCTAGGTTCTCTTCCTTGCTGGTTCTCTAACTAGCAATGTGACCTCGGCCAGTCAATTAACCTCTCTGCATTCCTTTCCTTGCATACAAAACAGGGAGAACAATACCTGCTTTTTCTAACTTTCAGGATTGTTTTCCAATTCGACTAAGATAAAACATGTGGAAGTGTTTTGGAATGTGTTGTGCAGCATACAAATGGAAGTTAATAATCATTGCCAACTCTGTTTATGACTCCTTTTCTTTCAAAGGCTGTCCTTGCTCAAAATGAGTCATTCCTCTTACTGCAATTACTTCAAACTGATTATGTGTTCATTTTTTTCCCCCAAGCATTCCACAGCCACACCACATCCACTGTAGGTCTCTTGCTTGTGTCCTTACAATTTTTCTTTTGTGTACTGCCTTATGTCTTTCCAATCAAGCTTGCCTGTCATTCAGTAGTTGTTTTTGGACATAGATATTGCCCATTAAATATGTTTTCTCAGCACAGTAGAATTAACTTTTAGTAAATGATGGATCTGTATTTGACACTGCACCATGTTCCCAGACCTCGTTCTTAGCCATGTGCTGTTATAAATGTGCTGAATGACACATGGCTCATAGGTGACATTAAGAGACCAGATAGGGCTATTCTAAGAATTCCATGTCTAAGAAACCTTCACCTTACTGCAGCTGGTAAGTCAATATTTTATGATAAGAAGTTTGATATTCTGTACATCCCCCCCGATGGTGACTTTATCCTACTTGGTCCCTAGAAAATCAGGCCAAGAAAGATACCTAATTGTTTGTTTTATGTACTTGCAGGGCCTCAAAACCTGCCTCCAGATCTATTTCCATTATCTGACTCCTGCTTTTAAATCAGTTATATTTACTATGGAACAGCAGTGTTGTCAGAACTTGCCAATATACACCTTAGAACGCTAAACATTTACAACATTAACAGGATTGATAGAATACTGTTAATGACAGGTAAGTTTAGCAGGATATGCAAATGAAAGATTTGGGGACAAGATCTCCTCCCCTTCTAGAGTCCATTCATAAACCTTTGGGAATTTCATTTACCTAAATAGGTCCTTCTTCACCATATCAAAGTATCTGGTGTCAGCCTGCGTGACAGGGCATGAATGATGGAAAGCAGCCCCAGAGTGGGTCTACCTAACATAACAGGTCCCATGAATGGAAATCAGCTGAGGGAAGCACAGACCTTGCTGCTGCTGCCATTGCTCATTCACTACTTCATTTCTTACTCAAACTCTAAACTTCACTCCAGATTATCATAACCAGTTCCACCTAAAAGCTTACCACACGGGTGTTCCGGGAAATTATTAGAAACAAGAGGCTGTGAGTCCACTGTATACCAGGGCTGCGACTGTGCAACTGACTTCATACTAGGCTCTTTGTGTCTGTACTTGGGTTGTAGTTGTTTTTAGAGCCAAGGACTCATGTTCTCTGGTAAGGGGTTTTCATGACCAAGCCCATCTGCCATGCCCTGGAAAATATAAGAACAGAGACCTTACCCATGGTCCAAACTGCTAACTTTTGGGGATAACTGCTAGCTCACGATTCATAGCCTATGATCTCATATAGGCTGGGGGTTGTTGGCTGGAGGAAAGAGGTAGTTTCACAAAAAGTAGATTTGAAGATGGGAAGATAATTACTCGGATATACCTCATGATTGATGTAACATCTGACTGAGAAATGATCCTTGGACTATAAAATATTTGAGCTCTTTCAAAATATAGTAAGTCATATTTTCTCTGACTGACTGAGTACATCATCTTAAAACTACACTCCCTGAGATTGGTTTCACATAAGCCACATTTGGATGGCTTTAGAACTAACTGTAGGGACAGCATTTCTAGACATAACAGAACACTATGTTTATAAATCCAAATGTCAACTTCCAAGGTTATATTCTTGAAGACCAGATATGAATGAGATTAGCAAAGAGATACATTTTCTTAGAAGTCACAAATTTGGGTTACATGGGCATGCAAAGATTTTTGATATTTCATTGATATCTGCCATAGATTCAGACACTACTTATTTAGTCTTTATTACTACCCTAAAGACAGGGAGAGAGTTGGAATCTTAAATATATTTGAAGTACTTTTAGAGGCAAAAGGCCTTTTTTTCAGTATTAGCTAGAAGACAACAGACTCCAGCTGCTTTATAACTTGTAGGGAAATTAGAAAACTTGTTTTCCTAATCTCTGGCATGTGGGCAGCCTGCATTATCTTTCCCTCCCTCCCTCTCTTCTGCTGGCCCCATTTGGCACTATTATCTATTAGACTTGCTCCATATATCAGTAGGCATCTAGAAGAAAGTGTGGCAAAGCACATTTGCTTTTCCTTGGCCATTCGCCTCTTGTGCCCAATATCAAAGGCCAGTTTATTAAACTGAGACATAAATTCACAAATTTTGGAAAAATATCAGTGTGGTGTTTAATTTTATGTGCACCTTGGCTAGGCCATGGCACCCAGATATTTGGTCAAATATTATTCTAGATGTTTCTGTGAAGGGGTTGTTAGATACGATTAATATTGAAATCAGTAGACCTTGAGTCAAGCAAATTGCACTCCATAATGTGGGTAGGCCTCAACCAATCAGTTGAAGGCCTTAAGAGAAAAAAAGACTATACTCCCAGGAAAAGAGGATTCTGTTGGAAGATTAACTTCATACTTGAACTGCAACAAAATCAGCTCTTCCCTGGGTCTCCAGTCTGCCACCGACCCTGCAGAATCTGGAATTGCCAGCTTCCATTATAATGTATACCAATTCCTTAAAATTTCCAGATAGATAGATAGATAGATAGATAGATAGATAGATAGATAGATAGACAGACAGACAGACAGACAGACAGACAGACAGACAGACAGACAGATAGATAGATAGATAGATAGATAGATAGATAGATAGATAGATAGATAGATAGATAAAGACATGTATCTAGCTATACACATTCTATTGGTTCTGTTTCTTAGGCAAACCCTGACTAATACAGTCAGGTAATTTCAGAATTATCCACATATAAGGAAGAATATTTATAGTTTTAGTGAACTTAGGTTTTCTCCTTTCCTGCATAGGGGAAGTGAAGATTTGGTCCTTCATAAAGAGCGTGTCCTCCCAGAAGCTTCTCCACTCTTGACTTGGCTCCACCACTGCAGTTTGCCTACCTCACAACATGCAGGACTTCAATTATTATTCATTATCATCATCATTTTGGCTATGAAAGCCAAAATGTAAAAATCTCATGCCTTCTACAGACGTGGATTTTGTTTCTTAGGTCCTTCCTAGGCTCATGTTTTCAAAGGTCATCTTCTCAACTTTTTCACAAGCCTTCAGAACGATATTGGATTCCTAGCCATGAGAGCAAGTTTGAAAGTAGGTCATTGAATTCTAATTCATTCTCCTCAGTGGTAAGAGCTCTGCACATGCCAATTCTTTTACTAAATGACCTTTTCTAAAATCACATTTACCCAAATGCATTTTTTTCTTGATTAAAAAAAAGCCTAATTTTGTATTAAGAAAATGATGTTTATGGAATTAGGCTCTTAACAGTAAATAGATACCCAGTGCTCAGTTAAGGACACACACACACACAGAGACACACACACAGACACACACACACAAACCAAACAGAAGTAACACACATAGCATAGTAGTTTTCAGTAACCATCCTTTTGTTGCCATAGAGATGGAGCAGACTTTTTTCATTTTATTTTAATTCAATTTCTTTCTGATAACAAGCAGGGTAATTTTTATCAATTATTTTCCCTATAAATCTTTTCCTCCACCTTGGCTTACTCTTACTGTTTTGTTATACGGGTTCTACTAATAAGCCTGCCTTGTTAGAGGTGCCCATCTACTGAATCTGGGGAGCACACGTGACATTGCAGCAAAGATGACTGGAAAGTGGTGGCAGAAAGAGGCAGAGACCCTATTGATGAACTTTTCTGACATCCAGATGACCTAAAGTAGGTGGAAGCAAGAGATAATATCTACTACCGATATCACTGTCATAGCATAAAACTGTGTTACGTGACTAGCCTATGTAATGCTAAGTCCAGACACTGTGAAAGTGCCTAGTTGTTGGAGCTTGCTTTCCTGGGGCCATGGCCTCAGGTTAGTGGTCTCTGCCTTTGTCTATCTCTTTCCAGCCGTCTATACTGCAGTGTCAAATGAGTTCCCCAGATTCAGTAGGGTCATAAATGATCATTGCTCACACACCTCCCACCCTCGCTTGGTTCTCTATTCCATGTACTATTAAATGTTACCACACTTTACTTCATACCCTTAAGTTAGAAACCAGGGTGGTACTTTCACTTCCTCTTCTCCTGTGTTCTCCTGTATCTAATCCTTCTACAATTTCTGTTCATTCCTCATTCTTACTGACTCTCAAATATGTCCTCTTTTTATTACATGTCTACTGAATCCATGTTTTCTTTTTTTAATTATTTAACTTTATTTTCAGAGCAGTTTAGGTTCACAACAAAATTGAGTAGAAAGTACAGAGAGTTCCCATATACTCCCAGGCTTCCTTCTGCATGACCTCCGCCATTGCCAACATCCCCCACCCGAGTGGCACATTTGTTACAACTGATGATCCTGAATTGATATATCACTATCACCCAAAGTCCATAGTTTACATTAGTGTTCACTCTTGGTGTTGTCCATCTAATGGGTTTTAACAAATGTATAATGATGTGTATTCATCTCTATAGTATCATACATCATACGAAATAATTTTACTGCCCTAAAAATATTCTGTGCCCCACGTATTCATGCCTCCTTCCCCCTTAACTCTTGGCAAACCCTTATCTTTTTTCTTTCCCCATAGTTTTTTCTTTTAATGTTCATTTGTTTTTACATAGGATATGCATGCTTGTTTTAACAGATTTTCATATCTCCTAACAAATCTCCCTTCCTATTAAGTTTTCATATCGAAAGTTTATTTTTTTGATGCGCAATTTAATCATGCCAGGGTCATACTTAAGTGACTCTCATTGTCTCTAGTGTAAAGCCCTCATCTCGTAGTGATTTAAAACCCTTGAAAAGCGTTCTGCTTACCTCTTTTCCTTCATTCCATGCAAATTACAAGTCTGAATGCTATATTCCTGCCATACTAAAGTATTTAGTATGTGTACATACTTGCCTGTGTACATTTACTGATTATTTTATTTTCCCTTTTTTAGGAATACGTTTGTTCCTTTCATCATCTGGAAAACTAAACTGATTCTTCAGATTTTAGCATAGTGTCTCTTTCTCTCAAAGAAAGCCAGGGTAATCTGAGACCTTGAGTTTTTAGATAGAATCCTGCATTTTGCCTCCTTATGGTACAGGAACACTGTGTTGAAAATAACTGCTCTCTAATTGGTCTTCCTCATTAAGCCATAGGGTCCTGGAAGGTAGGGGTTTTATTTTGTTGTTATTGTTGCTCCAGTACCTACCACAAGGCCTGGCTTTCAGAATTCCATATACACCAATTCTTCTTTGGTCTTAGTGAAATTCAAAGCAGTACTAATACAGAAACAATTAGTTTGAGTAATTTGCTTACAGAACTGATGTAAATAGTCAAGTTGCCTTCATATCTTAACATTGCTAGGTTTGGCACTGAAATAAAAATATTCCAGACTAGAACATTATTTCCTTTCTAGCAAATTACTTCTTTGCTTAGAAAACAAGGGAGATTTTTAGAAAATAGATAGAAATAAAGATCGTAGTTGTTTTATAGTGGATGTGATCATATAGGATATTTTTTACATGTTCTCAGTCAGTCTAAGAATATTCGATGTGCTTAAATCCTAGGGTTACTAATCTTTATATTTTATTTTTTGGAACTAAACATAGCAATTTTTGATGTGGGTTATAAAGAAATGTAATAAATACATTAAATGTCTAATAAACTTTGCTAAGAAAATTGCTAAAATCTAACAGCTACTAGGTTTCTTAGTTAATAAGATTACTTGAAAGTTCAATCAATTCTTCTAATTCAGATATTGAAATCTTGGTGCTATTGGAATGATTCTTTATAATAGTTGAGTTTCAAAAATTGAAGACATACATGGTATATTTATCACTATTACTGGTTCTTTTTTCTTTTAACTCCATTGAAAATGTCTAGAGAGTTGACTGGATTAGTCTCCTTTTTCATGGTTCAACATCATTATACATTTAAGGTGTCTCTGTTCCTTGTATCCCCACTTATCTTTTCCTCATCTCCTTTCCCACCAAGGCTACCTTTAGAAAAAGTTTTATAAGTGCCCATAGATATGTGTACATGTGTATTTATTTTATGCAAAGTATCATATCATAGAAACATTCATTTTCTTAACTTATACTCAAAATTATTCACAAAAGTAAATGTGCATCTTCTTACCTACCAAACTGCTGAAGAGTATACCATAAAATTGTATTTAACTTATCTACTTACATGAAATACAGGAAGCTATTCCAACTTCCCATTACTATAAACAGTGCTGCATTCATATCTTCTTTCAAACGTGAATTGCTGGGTCATAGGGAATGTGCATTCTCAATTTCTTTGAGCAATGTCAGATTGTACTCTGGATTGGCTACTTCGGTTCATACTCCTGACAGAAAAGAATGCTGGTTCCTATTGTCCACATATTCTCCAGCACTTGATACAGACACTGTTTGTAATAATACATTTAAAAATATTTTTTAAATGCTCTGTGGCACATGACTGAGGTGTGTCTACCTAACTTATTAAAGCTCTCTTTTAGCTCTTCTCTTGTACATTTTCTCATCTACTCATACCTTAATATCTAATATGTCATGTAAGTTCATTTTAATTCTTCAAATACAAATGCATGATAATCTTCCTTAGGGTAGAAACTATATTATGTGTATATATATATTTTTTTTTGCCAACAGTACTTGAGACATTCACACATTTTTCTATTTGTTTTATGATCATTTCTTTTCCCTTTCTACAATTGCTGATCACCTTTGAAATAACAATTAGTGGGAATTTATTATTATCCTAATAGTAGAATAGAAAAACAAATTTTAACCTTTTATTCAGGTTAATACTGTAGGAGATCACTCTTAAAACTCATTACTGTTTTATTAAACTATAATTTTAAAACACACACATACACATGCACACAGGTAGAGCGTGCTTTTGTCCTTGAAGAGGATAATTATTTACTTTTGTGCTCAAAAATTTCTGTACACATTTTTTCTCTCTTGTTGTTTCGTTTTATTTTTTCATGTTTGACTTTAACTTCCTACTCTATTTTTTGTTTCTCTAATCTTGTGCTGACTTAGGTTACAAATAATGGGAATGCATGTGTGGTTTCTTCCCCTATTTGGTCATTCTTGAAATAGTGGGTTTGTGTATAATAACATGCATTCTTCTTTTTCAAGGTAACCATAGAAACAAGATCTGTAGCGTACAATGAGCTTTAGAATTTAGATGATTTGAAACAAGAACAAATATACCCCCCAACACGGAAGGGAATACACTTGACTTTATCCTTCCCCCAGTGAGTTAGGGAAGTAGGCTTTATGTACGTGATACAAAAAAAAAAATACATACTTCTCTAAATTATGTGAAAATGTTTTAAACCCAACAAGCATGGAAAACTTGATTGGGTGTTTTGTTGATACAAAGTGATATAGAATCAGTGACTTCAAGTCAGTGATGATAAAATGTGATGTTTCAGGAAATAGAATAAATATAATACCTAAACTAAGTAATGGATCAACTTCCTGAAAGCAGTTGCCAGAAATAATTATGATATGAAACAGGTTAATTTTTATCTGCAGCTAATTGGTCCAAAAGTAATTAGGAATACATATGAAGCTTAGCCCTATACGGTCAGCCTGCCCTGCCCTTGATCTAACCAAACATTTACATTGCTACAATGGATCTATTCCGAATTAACAAAAGGAGGCTCCATTATAACTTTTACTAATCATTAACATTAGTATTGTATTTTTTGTTTTTAAAAATCTTAAATTCTGTTCAATTGGAATCCAACTGAAATCAGTCTCCCCCTTCCTTGTGTTATATTAGTCACACTGATCTTTTTTCCCCTAGAATGTATCGTACTCATTTCTGGCTCAAAAATCTTCACTCTTCGCTTCGCACAGTCCACCCTCTAATTCTCTGTAAGACCTGTCTCTTCTCAGTTTTCAGCTGCTGGTTGAAATTAAGCCTAGCTACCAGACGTTACCCCATCACCATATCTAAATAATCTCATGACCCTCATCTACACAATCATTAATTTTCTATTACATCAACTTGCTTTCATTTCATAACATTGATCACTCTCTGCTAGAATCACTTTTATGTATGCACTTATTGTCTACGTCTGTCTACTAGAATGTAAGCTCCACTAGCACAGGTTTTCTCTCTATTGACTTAAGTGTCCCATCTGCTGTTCCCACTCATAACTGCCAATTTACTCAGCTCATGGGATGGTGCCACCATCTGCGGACAGAAAGATGAAAAATAAGAGGAATTTTCCTGTGAAGAAACTCACAGACTTCACAGACTGAAGACAAAGGTAGTCAAATAAATTAATGATTATGGGATATTATTTATCCTGGGCTTTCAATGGTGTTGCCAATAAAAGAAATGTATCTAAATGGAACTAGCTTGTCAAGGGAGATAGTTTGGAGCCAACTTGCATCAAATCATATTGATAACAGGTAGAATCTCAAACTTGAAATCTTGCAAAGATGGAAGCCACAGGCAAAAGTAGTCATAGAAGGTGTATTATATTATAATACCTATTTGTTCTTACACATAGTTATACTGTCAAAGCATTCACTTCTGAAATTGAAAGATTTTCCATAGGCATGGGTAGATTAAATACTATACGAAAGAGGACATTAAATTTATATAGATATATTACAGTCATACCTTAAACTAATGTATGTATATATAAATACATAAATATAATCATTCAGGAATGTATATACAATTATATATACATACATCAAAATGTCCAAATAAATCACACTTAAAATTTAGTCTCTTTTGTATATTTACATACATCCAGAAAGTCTGTAAAATTAACTGTTTTTTCTTAGTAAATACACAAAAATTATGGTTCTTTTGATTAAGAAAGTAATATCCTTGAACAGCATAGTATAGATTATCTAAAAATCAATAGTGCCTTTATTTAAGGTAGCATTTCCTAGTGCTGAGATTGTAGTGATATATTTTGCTGTCTCTATCTTCAAAGTTAAATTTGCAGGTTGTTCCATATGATTTCTTATTGAGTGGATTCACACTGCAAAGACATTTAGAAATTCCTTGAATCAGAACATGAAGTGTGCTTTAACTAGAAAACATTCAGGATACAGGTTTATTTTTGCTAGTGACCAGAGTTTATATTTAGGTATTTGTGATCAAGAGCTCAAAACAGTTTGTGTGCTGGTGTTACAAAGCCCTGCCACCTATCGTTCAAGGTAATGGCAGAAAAAGCCACACCTGCTCAGAAGCAGAAATACCTGTGTGTGTTGTAGAAGGAGGGAAGAATGTAAGGTGTCATTCTTTCCTCTGAATGGAAGTGTAATGTGTGGCTCATCTATTCCATGAACATGCCTTGTCTAGGCAACATTGCAGCCAATACAGCATATATATAAACATAAAGAAAGAGAAAGAAGATACTAAATACTGTCTTCAACCACAGAGAGCCACTGCTGTCATTCTCTGTCTTGGCATCCACATAGAAAGAGATGAGATAGAGCAATACATACTTACAGACATGGATAATATTCACATTTAAATCAATGTAACCCACAAGGTATATATAGTTTTTTTGTTTGTGTAGATTTAGTTTTTTACTTTTCACATATTGTCGGTATATTTAAATGTAGTTTCACTAAAAGTATTTTATCTTGTAGATTTAACCCGATGTATTAAATACTGACTTACTTTTGGAAATTTAATGCTTCCAACTTTTAGTATAAGTAATGTTGTCATGAATGGTTTGGGGCATATGTTTTTGAGATACATGTAATTATTATTTTAAATACAATCACAGGAAGGAGGTTACTGGGAGAACTACTTATATTTTTAAAACTGGTAAGTACAAATAACACAATTTTGACTGATTTAGTTTATTGGGCATATCTGGCTCAGGTATCTCACTAGCTGTCATTAGAGAAAATTTAAACTTAGAGCACCGTAGCAACCAAAAAAAGTAAATAATGATCAAGTGAGAATAAGAGCCTTTAGAGTGCAGAAGAGAGACAAAAATTATCTTGAGGTTGTTCTCACTAGAAGAAAATGATAAATGTTTGAGGTGATGGATTTGCTAAATACCCTGATTTGAGAATTACACACTGTATATATGTAAGGAAACATTACACTTTACTACAAAAATATCTTTTTCTCTTATGTGTCAATTAAAAGTAAAATAAAACTTTAAACAACCTTCAGACAAATGAAAAGGAAACTACAACACACATAACTTATGGGATGTGGCAAAAGCGGTACTAAGAGGAAAACTTATAGTGATAAATGCCTACATTAAGAAAGATAAAATATCTCAAATAAACAAGCTAACTTTACACCTCAAGGAAATAAAAAAAGAAAAAAGCCTGAAGGTAGCAAAAAGAAGGAAAATATAGCAATTAGGGCAGAAATAAACAAAATAGAGACTAGAAGAAAAAATGCAATAGATCAATGAGATATTTGGCTTTTTTGAAAGATTAATGGAATTGACAAGTCTTTAGCTAAACTAGTGTATTAGGGTTCTCTTAGAGGGATAGAACTAATAGGAGATATATATATATAGGATATATATAATAGGATATATATAGGATATATAATAGGATATATATATCCTATTATACTTGAGATATATATATTATATATTTTATATATATATATATAAGTTTATCAAGTATTAACTTACACAATCACAAGGTCCCACAATAGCCTGTCTACAAGCTGAGGAGCAAGGAGAGCCAGTCCAAATCCCAAAACTGAAGAATTTGGAGTCCGATGTTTGAGGGCAGGAAGCATCCAACACAGGAGAAAGATGTGGGCTGGGAGGCTGGACCTGTGTCTCTTTTTCATGTTTTCTGCCTCCTTTATATTTGCTGGAAGCTGATTAGATTGTGCTCACTGGATTAAGAGTAGATCTGCCCTCCCCAGCCCATTGACTCAAATGTTAATCTCTTTTGGCAACACCCATACTGACACACCCAGGATTAATACTTTGTATCCTTCAATCCAGTCAAGTTGACACTCAGTATTAATCATTGCAAGTAGCTAAGAAAAACAGAAGACAAATAAAATTAGAAGTGAAAGATGAAGACATTATGACTGATGCCACAGAAATACAAAGGATCACACTAGAAAATATGAACAATTATAAACCAACAAATTTGTTAACTAGAGGAAATAAATAAATTACTAGAAATGTACAACATACAAAGACTAAAATGGGAGAGAATAGAAAATCTGATCAGGCCAATTACAAATAAGAACATTGAATCAGTAATAAATAGTCTCCCATCAAAGGAAAGCCCAGGACTGAGTGGCTTTACTGCTGAATTGTACCAAACATTTAGAGAGGACCCAATATTAACCCTTCTCAAACTTTTCTAAAAAAGTGAAGAGAACATATTCAAACTCTTGATGAGACCAGCATTACCCTAATACCAAAGCCAGGCAAGGGTGCTACAATATAAGAAAATTACAGACTATTATTACCAACAAACATAGTTGCAAAAACTGTTTAAAAATACTAGCAAACTGAATTCAACAGCACAGTAAAAACTATCATTCATGATGAAGTGGGATTTATCCCTGGGATGCAAGGATGATTCGACACACACATATCAATAGATGTCATAATTTCATAACGCCTTTATTTTGTTGAGACAGATTCCTTCAATACTTAGTTTGTTACAGTTTTTGTTTGTTTTTTGAAGGAGTCTTGCTCTGTTGTCCAGGCTGGAGTGCAGTGGCCTGATCTTGGTTCACTGCAACCTCCGCCTCCTGGGTTCATGCCATTCTCCTGCCTCAGCCTCCCGAGTAGCTGGGACTATAGGCGCCCGCCACCATGCCCGGCTAAGTTTTTGTATTTTTAGTAGAGACCGGGTTTCACTTCATTAGCCAAGATGGTCTTGATCTCCTGACCTCGTGATCTGCCCACCTCAGCCTCCCAAAGTGCTGGGATTACAGGTGTGAGCCACCGCGCCCAGCCTGTTGAGTGTTTTTATCACGAAAGAGTAATAAATTTTGTCAAGTGCTTTTTTTACACCTATTGAAATGACTATAGGATTGTTATCCTTCTGTGAAGGACATACATACCTTTCCCTAACTCTAACCCTAACCCTATGCTTCCCTAACCCTAACCCTCACAGAATGAAGGAAAAAATCCTATAGTCATCTCAATAGGTGTAGAAAAAGCATTTGACAAAATTTAATACACTTTCACAATAAAAAACATTTAACAAAATAAGTATAGAAGGAATGTGTCTCAACATGATAAAGGCCACATATGACAGACCCACAGCTAACATCATACTCAACAGTGAAAAGTTAGAGCTTTTCCCCTAAGATTGGGAACAAGACAAGGATGTCCACTCTCTCCGCTTCTATTCAACATAGTACTGGAAGTCTTAACCGAGAAATTAGGAACGAAAAAAACAAAAAGGCATTTAAGTCAGAATGGAAGGACTGTCTTTGTTTGCAGATGATATGATCTTATATATAGAAAACCCTGAAGACACCACTAAAAAAATTGTTAGATCTAATAAATAAATTCAGTAAAATTGAAGAATTCAAAATGAGCATACAAAATAATGTTGTATCTTTTTTAACTAACAATGGACTATTCAGAAAAAATAAAGAACATGATCCCATTTACAATAGCATAAAAATACAATACTTAATAATATGCTTATCCAAGGGCTTGAAAAAATTATCCACTGAAAACTACAAAACATTGATAAAAGAAATTTTAAAAGATACAAATAAATGGAAAGACCACCCATGTTCATGGATTGGAAGATATAATATTGTCAAAATGCGCATACTACCCACAGCAATCTACAGATTCAGCGCTGTCCCCAGTAAATTCCAATGTCATTATTTTTTGGAAAGAAATAGCAAAACAAATTCTAAACTTTATATGGAACTACAAAAGACACAAAATAGCCAATGATCTTGAGAAAGAAGAACAAACCTGGAAGCATCACACTTCCTAATTTTAAACTATATTACAAAGCTACAGTAATTTAAAGTTTGCTGTTGACATAAAGTTGGACATATAGATTAATGCAGCTGAATAGAGAACACAGAAAAAAACCCCACTGATATACAGGCCACTGATTATTGACAAGTGTGCCAAGAAATACACAATGGGGAAAGGACAACCTCATCATCAAATGATGTTGGGAAAACTGGATAATCATATGCAAAAGAATGAAATTTGGCCCCTATTTTCCACCATCTCCAGAAGTCAACTGAAAACAGACTAAAATATAAGACATTAAATTGTATAAATTCTTTTTTTTAATTTTTATTTTTAGACGGAGTTTTGTTCTTGTTTCCCAGGCTGGAGTGTAATGGTGCAATCTCCGCTCTCTGCAACCTACACCTCCTGGGTTCAAGCGATTCTCCTGTCTCAGCCTCGTGAGTAGCTGGGATTACAGAAGCATGCCACCACCCCTGGCTAATTTTTGTATCTTTAGTAGAGACGGGGTTTCATCATATTGGTCAGACTGGTCTCAAACTCCTGACCTCAGGTGATTCACCCACTTCGGCCTCCCAAAGTGCTGGGATTACAGGCATGAGCCACCATGCCCAGCCATGTAAATTCTTAAATATATGACATCAAACTGTATAAATTCTAGAAGAAAAGAATGAGGAAAAGCTTATTGGTCTTGGCAATGATTTCTTAAATATGATCCCAAAAGCAAAGGCAACAAAAGCAAAAATACACAAGTGGGACTATGTCAAACTAAAAAGCTTCTGCACCTCAAAGGATACAATCAACAGAGTGAAAAGGCAATCTGAAGAATGGGAGTAAATATTTGTAAACCGTATGTATTTGATAAGGTTTTAATCTCCAAAATATTTAAGAAACTCCTCCAACTCAATAGTAAACAAGCACACAAGTAAACAAAACAAAAATCAATGCAATTAAAAAATGAACAAAGGACTTCAGTAGATATTTCTCCACGGAAGTCATAGAAGTGCTCATCAGGTATATAAAAAAACATACTCAATGATATGGTTCAGCTGTGTCCCCACCCAAATCTCACCTTGGATTGTAGTTCTCATAATTCTCACGTGTTGTGAGAGGGACCCAGTGGGAGGTAATTGAATCATGGGGGTGGTTACCCCCATGCTGCTTTTCTCATGACAGTGAGTGAATTCTCATGAGATCTGATGGTTTTATAAGGGGCTTTTCCCCCTTTTGATCAGCACGTCTCCTTGCTGCCACCATGTGAGGAAGGATGTATTTGCTTCCCTTTCTGCCATGATTGTAAGTTTCCTGAGGCCTCCCCAGCCCTGTGGAACTGTGAATCAATTAAACCTCTTTCCTTTATAAATTACCGAGTCTTGGGTATGTCTTTATTAGCAGTGTGAGAACAGGCTAATACACTCAACATTACTAATCATCAGAGAATTTCAGATTAAAACCACTAGATATCACTGCATCTCTGTTAGGATGACTATAATAAAAGTAAAAATAAAAAGTGTTGCCAAGGATGCTGAAAAATTGGGACATTTGAACACTGTAGATGTAAGTGTAAAATGAATCAGCCATTATGAGTAGCATAAAGATTTATCAAAAAAAAAGTATCCTATGATCTAGCAATCCCAATTCTGGGTATATATTCAAAAGGATTGAAATCAGGATCTCAAAGACACATTTGGACTTTCATGTTCAATGCAACATCATTCACAATAGCCAAGGTAGGAAAAAAAAAAAAAAAAACAGAAGTCCATTGACAGATTAATGGATAAAGGAAATGTGGTATCTACATAAAATGCAATATTGTTCAGCATTGAAAAAACAATGAAATCCTATTTGTGACAACATGGATAAACTTAAAGGACAATATGCTAAATGAAAGAAGCCATTCACAAAAGGACAAATACTGCATGAATCCACTTATATGAGGTGTCTAAAATGCTCAGACTCATAGAAGCAGAGAATAGAATGGTGATTGCCAGCGGTTGGAAGGGGAAAGGGGAGTTGTTGGTCAATGGTGTAAAGTTTCAGTTATGCAAGATGAATAAACTCTAGAGATTTGTGTACCACATAGCACCTATAGTTAACAACATAGTATCGTGCACTTAAGGAATAGGGTAGATTGCATGTTAAGTGTTCTTACAAACAAAACAACACACACACACACACACACACACAAAGGGGCAGAAGGACACCTTTGGAGGTAGAGGACATGTTTATTACCTCTATTGTGGTGACAGTATCATCGGTGTATGCATATGTCCAAACTCAACACATTTTCTATTCACCTGCAGATGTTTTTATACATCAATTATATTTCCATAAAGTTTATTTATTTAAAAAATAGTTCTCTGAAGGTTTTCTCATTTTAAGTATTGAAATGATGTTGTTTCTGTGGAGCTTTGAGTCCAGACACAGAAGTCAACAGTTGAGAGGCACATTCTATTTTCTCTCACCTTGTGAATTCGCTGTGAAAACAACATGAGATTGTTTGCAGCTTTTATTGATCTTTCCCTAGTCTTTGACCCCAAGAGACCACCAATCGCTAAGTTGTTTGGTGTCAATAGAGACCAGGCAGAAAATGATGCCTATAAAGACCTTAATACCCCCTGAGGTTTCACGATCGATAGCAACAATTTCCCAACAGATCACATAACAAATTTGAGAGACAAAAAAATAAATTAAAAAGAAAACTTGGATTTTATGACTTGATAATTTTAGGTAATCTTGACATGAAAAAAATATGTACATATCCCCTTCAAATCTGTCAAAAATAGAAAGTTGTATTTATTTTTATGCTTTTGTCACTTTTTAAACCATCCTTTAATATTTATATGAATAGCAGTTCACGATCAAATATTTTTAAATTGAAAGTTTTGAATATAGTCCCTAAAAAGTTAATTGGCATTTAATAGAAATTATATCACGTCAACCGATTTACTTCAAAATGCATATGTGTACACAGACAGACACATTATGGTTACTCTTCATTTGTGGAGTCTATTGAATATTTCTCTGTCATTCTCTTTCTCTGTTTTATACTTAATGGTTATTTTAAGCAATTAATACAATAAGTTGTTCAAAACTATTGTGTCCAGACTTTATGGTACAAAACCATGGTATCTTTGACCCATGCTTTTGTAAATTGATAAAGATCAAATATATTTTCTAAAGAAAGTCTTAACTTGAAAGTGTTTAGTTATTCAGGCCAATATTCTTGTTAGCTCCACAGTATTTCTAAAAATTGTCAACTCTTAACCTCAGCTTTAATGTCAAAACATACACATTTACTCTTAATCAGCAAAATGAGATGCCTGCACTCCTGTTTATTGCCATTGAACATGATTCCAAGATGCCTTATGGGCATTTATTCTCAAAAGCTGACATGTGAGAAATAAGGATACACAGTTATTTCATTCCTACATATCAGTGTTTATCAAGTGTTAACAGGAACAATTTGCATCAGTCTTTCAAGAAAAGATAATTCGATATAGGGGCCCAACTCAAACTCACTAAATCAGAATCTCTGGAATCAAAGCCTTAGAAATATCACTTTTCGTAATCACTTCGTGTAATCCTTATGCATTCTAAATTTTGGAAATTCTTGCTCTTGATAATCCCAGTTCGGTCTTTAGATGAAATTAGATGATGAGAAAGCTGTGGGCTAGGATTGCGCTCCTTAGTGTCCGTGTACTTTTTCTGGTGCTAAATACAGAAAATTGACAAGACATCATCTGTTTCCATTAAGAGGTGGTAGAAAAATTCATTTATAAACTTATTACATTTAATCTATTACCATATGTATTAAAGATATTATAATCATAGGCCTGTTATATCCCAAACATAATCTTGGATATTGTCTTAGTCTGTTCAGGCTGCTATAATACAACATCATACACTGAGTAATTTATAAACAATACAAATGTATTGCTCACAGTTCTGGAGACTGAGAAGTCAAAAATTAAGGCATCAGCAGAGTCAGTGTCTGATGAGGGCTTCATAGATGGCACCTTGTCCTTGCATCCTCACATGTCAGAAAGAGTCTCAGGGCCAGTGCCACCCCAATAGCTTCAATAGGCATTTCCTGTGTGGGATTCTTTGCAGTAACCCTAACATAATGGCTCCACTTAACATTGCCCTGGTGCAGACTTTCTTTGGTTGCCCTGTGACAGTTCTCTGCCTGGGCCCTGATGCTCTCGAGGGCATCTTTTGAAATCTAGGTGGAGGCAACCATGCCCTTAGAGTTTGTGTACTCCGTGCCATGGTAGAGGTGGTATCATGTGAATTCCACCATGGTTTACCATCTGGTCCCTCTGGAGAGGTGGCCACAGCAGCCTGCCCTGCACCTGGGCCTACTTGAGCCACACCTGGGATAAATGAGGAGCACTGTGCCAGAATGCAGGGAGAAGAGGCTTGAATGAGGCTCTGTGGGTGTCTGAGGGTCCTCTTTGACATCAGTCCATCCCCTGGGAGTTGACCTGTAACTATGGCCTGTGATGGGAGGGTCAGCCAGCATCTAAAATATCTGAAATGCCTTCGGGGTCATTCTTTCACTGTTTTGATGAATAGCATCTGGCTTCCTTGTGTTCATGCTAATCTCCTTATCAAATATTTGCTTCACTGTACTCTTGGTATTTTCTCCTGAACATGCTTTTTCTTTCTTTACAAGATGGTCAGCCTGATAATTTTTCAAGTCTTTACATTATGGTCCCATTTTGTGTATAGATTTCATCTTTAATTTGTTTTTCCTTGCATTTTACTATAAGCAGTCAATAGAGGCCACGCTGCATTCTCAACACTTTGCTTATTGATTTCTTCCACCACATATCCTATTTCACCACTTACAAGTTCCACCTTCCACAAAGCAGTAGGACAGGAACCCAACATCTGTAAAAAAGTTAAAGCCTTCTCTACAGATCTCTCTCCTTCTGGGTCCTCACCAGAATCACCCTTCATAGCAAATAGCCCCAAAACTCTTCCAGCCTCTCCCTGGTACCCAGTTCCAAAGCTGCTTCCACATATTTAAAAATTTGTTACAGCAGCACCTCATTCCCGGTACCAATTTCTTTCTCAGTCCTTACAGGTTGGTATAACAAAACGCTATAGACTAGACAATTTATAAACAACTGAAATTTACTGCTTATAGTTCTAGAGGCAGGGAATTCCAAGATCAAGGACGTAGCAGACTCAGTATCTGGCAAGGGCTTCATAGATGACACTCTGTTGTTAAATCTTCACGTGGTGGAAGGGGCGAACAGCTCCCACATGCCTCTTTTATCAGATCACTAACCCTATTAGTGAGGGCTCTACCCTCATAATTTAAACACCTCCTAAAGGCCTCACTTCTTAATACTATCACATTGACAATTAAGTTTTAACATATAAATTTTGGAGGCCACATTCAGACCATAGCAAATAATATGGATGGCTTTTGTTCTTTATGAGTTAGTGAGAAAATATTTATCTTAAGTATCATATGTTTCAAGAGGACTTATTTACTTTTTCTACATAATTTTCCACACACATCTTCCATACATTTCTACACACTTAGATTTAGCACATAATAGTAATCGTTCATTCCGTGAAAACTTTTTAAAGTATATATTGCAACCTGGTGTTAAGGTAAGTGAAATTTAAAATACTGAGCATTTTTATAAACTATTATTGAAATGAACAATAATAGATTCCATCAGTTAGGGAAAAAAGAAGGGTCCTGATACATCACAAATTCTGAAATAAGTTATTATTATTTTTTTCAATACAGAAGGGAAGAAAATTTTTAGAAGGCCACATCTTATTTCACCCTACATTGAAACAATGTGAAGTTGAAAATAGGGACAGGACGTTTTCTTACAATATTTTCACAGGACTATATGTTTCTCTGCATTTTCGAACGCTGTGCAGATGAATGTTACAATGTCTTCTTTTACTTTAACCACTGCTGGTGTGGTTACCTAAGAAGTTTGGATTTCCAGTCACCATTAATGGGCTGCACATGTAGCTCCGAACTTAAAATAAAAGTTAAAAAACAAGAAGTTTGTTTTTCAAGGAAATATAGATGATGTCTGGTGGAAATTGTTTATGTCTCTCTATAAATATCTAGATGTACATCAGGGCATATGCATATTCATGCATACATACATAATTATGCATACATGTTGCATATGCTCATTTTGAAGACATGCAATGAATATTTTTAAGGTAAAGGAAAAACTAGATGTCATTCTGTATGAGAAGACAAATACTAATTATGGTCAATAACTCTATGATTAAATTTAATACTTGCCAAACATAAAAAGCACATGTACCTAAAATTTTATCAGCTGAAACCTAGAAAATCTCCCTTCAGAAAAGCCTAGGTCTTCCACATTTTATCAAAAAATACATTGCGGTTAAGAACTAATATATATTATTTATAGAATTCTTTTCTGGTACTTAGAATTAAATTTCCTTAAATTTTTCTTAAATATATTGTGGTTATGAACTAATATATATTTTTTATAGAATTCTTTTCTGGTACTCAGAATTACATTTTTCTTAGCATACTTCTGGATCATCCATATAGGCTAACCTCTTTTTACTTTCTGCAGATCTATTATTTTCTTATTTTTATTATTATTATTTTTTTGAGACAGGGTCTCACTCTGTCACCTAGGATGGAGTGCAGTATGATTATGGCTCACTGCTGCCTCCATCACCCCGGGTTCAGGTGATTTTCCCATCTCAGCCTCCGAGTAGCTGGGACTACAGGCATGCACCACCATGCCTGGCTAGCTTTTATTTATTTATTATTATTATTATTATTATTATTATTATTACTATTATTTGCAGAGATAGAGGTTCGCCATGTTGACCAGGCTGGTCCCAAACTCCTGGGCTCAAGTGTTACCGTGCCCCTTGGCCTTCCAAACTGCCAAGATTACAGGCATGAGACACTGCACCTAAGCTATTATTTCTCATTTGATAAGAATTTTTAATGTTTTTATTTAGAATTGAAAAAAAAGTGTGAAACAAATCCAGACAAATCCAGAATGTGACCACCCCATTAGTCCATGGAAACTGAGTGTCAGGAAAGAAAATTCTTCAGTTTCTGTGTATTTTTCTGTGTGTCTTTGTTATTTTTCATATGTACACATTTTCTTGTGTGTGTGTGTGTGTGTGTGTGTGTGTGTACAGTTTATTTTATCATTGAGGATGATTATCACATTGTGGTGATCCAAAAGATCCCATGGCATTGACAAGAAAACTATTCTCAGGTGATTTAATTTCTCCTTTTTCTGGGAAACTTAGCCAAAAGAATGAACCCCAAGACTTATTCAGATCTTAAATACAGAACATAAATCCTGCTTTTCTGTAGACATTTTGTTAGATGCTGACACCCAAGGAAAATAGAATGTGTTTGAAATGTTGGCTTCACATGCGAAAATACCATTGATCTTATGAACTTTGATTCTCTAAGGACATCATTTGAATTTCTCTCAAATAATGTACAACTCGTGCAGATGGTAGCATTTTATGCTCTAAAATTGAAATAATATATGATACAAACTCAACACTTAAGTGTCCAATATCTAAAAGAATGTCATTTTTCACTTCAGCATGTCACCGTGGCCCATCCTTTCTTTATAAATTCTCCCAGAGCATTCTTTATAAATTGCTCCCAAAGCAATTCATTTATAACTGTCATATGATACAACATTCTAGGCTGGATTGAAAGTATATTAGTCGAGAGATCATAATATATTTTAAAGTCCTTGTAAAAAGCGTTGCTTTATGTATCTTTGAGGAGACCATAATGGCTACAGACTGTAGCATTATTTAACTTAGACTATTTAAAGGGTTATTTACCTTAGGGTCATTTCCTGTTTCAGGCACCAAGGAAGTAACCACTGCCTTAATCAAGGACTCCACTCATTCATTTACTCAGGGCTTCTTCTACCAGTACTGAGTATCTTTAACATGCTATACCTTACGCTGGATACTGAGATGAGAGAGAACGAATCCCTACTGTGTTAAAGAAGTCTGAAGTCTAGGAGGCTGTGGCTTGGACTGCTGGGAACTTCCCAAATATTCATTATCTCTGCTTCCTTAGTAACAGAACCCTGATTTTCTTCAAGACAATGATATTTTCAGGTAAAATACTATGTTTCCCATCCTTGTTTACAGCTAGGAACGGCCATTTGATGTAAGCAGAAGACACAGGATCAGGATTCCAGGAAATGTTTTTAAGGGGTCTGTCTTGCACAGCATCCAGTGACTTTCAGGATGAAAACCACAGCTTTGAGAAGAACTGAGTAGAAAGAAAGAAAACAGCCTAATGACTCATGGATGCATTGTATCATCACTGGGCAGGCTACCTTTGGACTACTATTGTGTGAGAAAATAAACCTTTAACTCATTTGAGACACTATACCAAGTCTTTGTTAATCACACCCAAATGCAATTGCTAAGAAATACAGTGGTCAAAACTGTAATCAGGTACATTAAAATGGAACATATATATTCCTACTTTAGAAGTACATACAAAGTGTGTTTGTTGCAGTTATCATCTCCACTATAATAATACATATATTACATATAATCAATTGTTTTTGATTATTTGCTTAAATTTTATTGTATCTCCCTCTGTGTTTGCCTCTTCCTGCTAGAAAATAAACTTCATAGCCGGGCACGGTGGTTCACGCCTGTAATCCCAGCACTTTGGGAGGCTGAGCCGGATGGATCACGAGGTCAGGAGTTCAAGACCACCCTGGCTAACACGCCGTCTCTACTAAAAATACAAAAAATTAGCCGGGCGTGGTGGCAGGCGCCTGTAGTCCGGGCTGCTCAGGAGGCTGAGGCAGGAGAATGGCGTGAACCCAGGAGGCGGAGCTTGCAGTGAGCCGAGATCGCGCCACTGCACTCCAGCCTGGGCAAGAGAGCGACATTCCGTCTCAAAAAAAAAAAAAAAAAAAAAGAAAGAAAAAGAAAAGAAACTTCATAAGGGAGAGGACACTTGGCTGTTTTTTTTGCTAACACACCTCCAGTGCCTAAAACAATGCCTGACACAAAGCCAACATTCAGTAAATATGTCTTGAATGAATGAACAGATGACTTAATGGATGGTGAGGAAATGGATGGATAAATATATGGCACTTTCTCAGAAGATGTAGTAGTTCATTTTTATTTGTCAGGAGAGTAAATGATAGCAGAGCAAGGTCTGTCTCTGCTTAAGCAGATAAAGCTTTCTGGGTTCTGAACAAATGTTTCTCTGGTTTACAAACTGAGAGTAATATTTTACTGCCTTATTTTATAAATCAAATACAGTATTAATTGAAAATAACCACCACCCTGACATTGTTGCATTCTGTGGGAGTCATTTAGCAGTTGAGATTGGCAATATAATAACAAAGTGCTGTTATAGAAAAAGCAGGCTTACATATGTGCCTCATAACTTTCATATAACTATAGGTAAGTATACATACCTGCATAAGCATACTTATAACTCTATAAAACATTTGTCAATTTTTCTTTCATATGTATCTGGGCATAATTTGCACTTGTCATTGATTTTTCTTTATTGAACTGATGTCTTCTAGCCCTGAGCAGTTACAAGTAGTGTCACTCGTGGTCTGCAACTTTTTTATCAGGTATTGGATTCTGTGTAATGCTACTGGTCAGATATTTTTGGCAAGTTTATGTCTCAAACAATGTTACTTAAAGAGATTCATCAAAATCTCCACACATTTACTGGAGCCTAATTTCTGAAGAACCATAATCGTAACTACTACCTTTCCTGTGATTCCCATTGTAGCTGGTAGAATACTTCTGCCATGGTTGTTACATGTAGCCCTGTCTCTTCACGTCTTTTATGATCCTGCTCTTCGAATTAGGGGGAATCTGTTTCATTCTTATTAGAACACAATGACTCCTTTTAAAAACTGGTTACACTTTACACATAGTATGACATATTCTTGAGGGTCTAGGAAATAAGAGAGCCTCAAGGAAAAAGTTATTTTTACTAGAGTGTAACCTCATTTTGGTCTTCATTCTAGGAGCTGCTATTCATGTTGACCAACAGCCTTAAGCAGGAAGAAATAGCTTCCGGAAAAATAACTGTAAGTGTAACTAAATTCTCTGGAGAAACCTATTTCTTTCTTTGTGGTCTTTTTGCATCTTCTTAGTTTTTGTTTACATGTATACATTTTTGATATGGTTTTGGACATTTGTCCCTCAAATCTCATGTGGAAATGTGATCTCCGGTGTGGAAGGTGGGCCTGGTGGGAAGTATCTGGGACATGTGAGTGGATCCCTCATGAATTGTTTGGTGCCCTCCCCGTGGTAATGAGTTACCCAATATCTGCATGTTAATAAGACTCTGAGACCTCCCCCAACCCACTGCAACCTCTCTCATCATGTGACATACCTGCCACCCCTTCTTTTGCCATGATTGGGAGCTTCCTGAGGCCTCACCAGAAGCAGCTGCTGGCACCATGCTTCTTGTATAGTCTGCAGAATCCTGAGCCACATAAACCTCTTTTTTAAATATAAACTACCCAGTCTCAGGTATTCCTTTATATCATTGTAAAATAGACTAACACAATTTTGTTCTGCACCTGCTTTCTTTCTTTTCCAATAACAATGTAACAGAGGGCACAATACCTAGTAAGAAGGCATGGCTAGTATTTTAAAATTTTGTTTTCTTGGAAGGTGCATATAGATAGTTCTTCTGGTATATACATGGGAGGAAATTTTGTATTAATTTGCTTTATTGCAATTTTACCTAAATTCAGTGTGGACCCATGAGGACCTACTACTACTCTAAGATATTCTGAAATAAAATTTATTTATAGGAAATTTAACTAATAATTTTCTATTTGTAAAACAATTACCCTATCTTGTAATCAACTCTCATAATATATTTACAAGTTATTTTCTATTTTGCAAAGAATAAAGATGTATTTGTTAAAATATGGAAACTTGAACATCCAAAATAGTCCAAATAAATGAAGCTTACTACTTGTAGCCTAAAGGACAATCTTTTATCAAATATGTATTAGAGTACTGGTTTTCAGCCAGGGGAACTTTTGCTCACTAGGAGACATTTAGCAAGGACTGGACACATCTTTGATTGCATTACTGTGATGGTATGTGTATGCTACCAACATCTAGTGTGTAGGGCCGAGTGATGCTGCCAAACTTCCTAATAATTTAATTATAACTCATAATCAAATTATAACTAGGAGAATTGTGCCCCAAATATCAATAATGCCTGGCTTGGGAAAGCCTGTATTTGCATAACTAGATGCCAAATAAAACTTGATTATGAGTTATAATTAAATATTTTAATCAACTTTTACATAAGATAAAATATTCTTAAAATGATTTTGTTCTGTGTATCATTAAAATATTATCATCAGTCAAGATGATGTGAGGATTCAATTTTTTTACTAATAAAATGTTATAGAATTTATACCCAGAAATACAACATAGGAAGAGATCACTTCTGTAAGATACTCCATAATAATCATATTACTGACTTGGGAACTTGGTTGGTTTAAATAAAAGAGCCAATCTTTTCTCTATATAATTATTTCTTTTATGGCTTAGTGAATTTTTCCATAGCTGTTATTTGTTAAAATCTATAATTCAAATTAAACATAACTTGACATAATATTATGAAGTAGTTTAAAAAACAGATGTCCTGGCCAGGCATGTCCGGTGGCTCATGCCTGTAATACCAGCACTTTGGGAGGCCGAGGCGGGCGGATCACGAGGTCAGGAGATCGAGACCATCCTGACTAACACGGTGAAACCCGGTCGCTACTAAAAATGCAAAAAATTAGCCGGGCATGGTGGCGGGTGCCTGTAGTCCCAGCTACTCGGGAGGCTGAGGCAGGAGAATGGCTGAACCAGGGAGACGGAGCTTGCAGTGAGCCGAGATCGCACCACTGAACTCCAGCCTGGGCGACAGAGCGAGACTCCGTCTCAAAAAAACAAAAACAAAAAACAAATGTCTTAAAATAATGTTTTAGAAAGAGGTGTTTAAATCATCTAATTTGGCAATAACCCTGACAATGAGACAAAGAAGAAAGCACTAGTTAAGCTAATTTCATCAGACAAGGAATTTGTGAATTAATTGATCATTGCTTTATAGAAAATCTTAAACCTGGAGAGAAAAGGCAGGAAGATAGAATTGATAATCTTCTTTTCTGTTAGTGATTTTGAATACTTTTTATAAGTTTTGATACTATGAATTTCAAGATGCTATGTTTTGAATCACTAAATATCACATAAACAACTTTAGCCTGTATGTTCTTTTAAAACAAATAACTCAAAAATAATTACTATGGGAGTAATGAGTTGCAACCAGGTCATATGTAATGCAGCAAATAAATAGGTTAATCTCCAAGAACTTCTAAGGTTCATTTGATCTTTATTATCCACATTTTCCCAAAACTTAATCAAGTACTATTCTGGCAGTCACATTATATTAATTGTCACTGTATGAAGTATAACATTTATAGCTTTATCACATTTATATAGCCAGCTTCACAGTATTATAAACTTCAGTTATTTCAGAAGGAAGAATGCATCTTATCAGCTAATATTCATGAGAAAGTTAAAAAGAACTTTCATGGTGGTTTAATTACGTCTTTTCTCTAACAGAATTTAAAATTCAAATGTACCATTTTTTTCTAAAGATATAAGAAGAATTTTTTAGTGCTGGTATGAAACTTCATTAAGTAATCATTTATTTTAATTAATAGGACTAATATGCTTCCTTCAAGGGAAGAAATGCAGTTATATCTACACCATAATAGGATATCTTATTCTCTTTTTTGTTCTATTTTGTTTAGTTTAACAACAGACAAAAATGTAAGAGTATTGCATTGCAATGTAACAGTCAGTCCGTGTATCTCCAATGCTGTACCGTATTAATGGAGCAAGCTATGCTGTAATGATATTTGTCTGAACAACATCATCGAAAACTGTAAATCCCTATTGAAAACCAACACTATAACCATATGTAGTTGACAGAAAGTGATCTGAATGTGTAGCAAAGCTAAGTTTGAAATTATAACTAATAGTTAAGAAATGCTGCTTCCTCTTGTCATGTTAATCTGCTTGCCCAGCAAGCAGAGGAACACTTTAATCAAATGCAATCTTCTTGAACTATACATTCAATGATCAAAGATGCTGTGGTTAAAATAGTGTTCTAAAGACCCAGCATATCAATCTTCCCCAGTGCTTCCTTCCACCAGTCAGAGCCTGTGGGGCTCCTGCACAGGTGGGCAAAGAATGATTTGAAAGTCACTGCTCTAACCATTTTCAGAGAACTGATACAAAGGGAATTGTCTCATAAAAATTTTTAAGACAATTCAGAGAGTTATACAGTATATCCAGAGAGCAAGTGTTTCTGGTCTGTTTCTTATATTTTCCTTTTATCTCCTTGTCTAATTTTCTGAGCTAATGTAATTATGTTATATGAAATTGTTTCTAAAAGGTTTCTAGTAGAAATAAAGCAATTTAATTTTCAGGCAAGGCTGCTAATACATAATATTTGGGATCCCTTTATTACTTACATCCTTACTTGACTGTATTTCCATTTTTTCTGCCAATTTTTCCTATTCATTTTAGGAAGCTCACCTCAAACTCTATGTAATTCCTTTGAGGAAGCTGAAATAATCTCAGAGAGCTTTGGTAAAAATACACATTTTAACACACAAATCTTGCTTGAGTTATATTTCACTGTAACTTGGTAAGTGAAAGGAATTAACTTTCAGCCATGGGTGCTGCAGAATATCTGGCAAGGAAAAGCTTAGTGTGTGGAGCTTCTTGAATTTTCCTCATTCCTCACTAGACACTTGCTTAGTTAGTTGGCCACAGAATTCTGCCTTCCCTACATAAGCCTCTGCCAACTGAAAAAATATATCTGAGTGGGAACATACCAAACTCGTAATGCGTTTCTGAAATATGTACTTTATTTTATCAAAAACAAAAACAAAAACGACTTACCAAGGCACATTCCCTAGACCAAACATAGAATTCTGGGTCCAGTTCCTACCCCATCATCAGTGACTGATCTTCCAATGGTTATATAATAATATGATAGAGCAGCCCTATGTACTACAGGAGGGGTATTTGTCTGCAAAAATGAGGGACTGAAAACAACAGGCCTCAAATCATACGCATATTGCCAGCTATTGTACTAAACAGCTTAGAGAAAGCTTTGCTTTTCACGAATGTATTAGAAAATGTATTTCTAAAGAAATATTCATTTTTCTGAATTCTAGACTAACAAATAATAAATTACTGTCAATAATTAAGCATCTGTTTCACAAATTTTAGTTTCTAGATGGCAGCTCCTCCAACTGATCCAGGTACTGAATCCACGGGAACAACGTCCAGTGGTGAATTAGCGGGTCTCCCTCCTTTAGCAAGTTGATGTCAAGTCAGGAAACTTGCAAAGTCTGAGACATTATTCTACTTGAACAGTTAGAGGGATAAGTCAATAGATCGATCCTAGCAGAAGCACCATGCCTCTGAATCAAATATCAGACATTTATTTGCTTACAGCAAAAACAGTGACCAGAGTAAACGTGTAGCGTTGCTTTCCAATACCAAGCAGCCCCAGGCAACACTATGAGAGCCAGATGGATTCTGCACATGCAGCGGGTTTGTACTACAGGAAGGGCATCATTTCATGGGTTGAATTGTGTCCCCCACGAAGATATATCGTAATGCAACCCGCAGTACTTCCAAGTGTGACCTTAGTTGAAATGGGGTCACTGCAGATGCAATTAAATTAGTTAAGGTCACACTGGAGGAAGGCATGTTCTTAATCCAATATGACTTGCATTCTTACAAGAGGGAGAAAATAGAAAAAGAGAATGTCATGCACCGGCATAGACATGGAGGAAAGACAAGTGTTTAAAGACTAAAACAGAGATTGGAGTTATGCTGCCACAAGCCAAGGACTATTCAGGGCTACTGGAAGCTGGAAGAGGCAAGGAAGGATCATTCCTTAGGGGCTTTAGAGTGAGCATGGCTCTGACAACACCTTTATCTGAGACTTCCAGCCTGCAGAACTATAGCACAATAAATTTATGTTTTTCTAAGCTACCCCAGTTTGTGGTATTTTGATACAGAATGCCTAGGAAATTAATATAGACCCCAAAATTATAAATGTGAGTACCTACACATTTATAGATATAAAGAGACAGGATATCCACCCTCGTCATCTTCAGAAGTTGAGACTTTATTTTTTCCTATTTTGAGAAAGGAAGATCTCTAGGTCAAAATGTAAGTTTCATGGGAGGTAAGAAACATTTCATTACCCTTTGAAAGGGACCACATGGCCCCACCATAAAGGAATCCTAGCTATAGGCTCTAGAGCTAGGCTGTGTCTCCCAGTTCCTGACTGTCTTATTTTCCTTATCTTATCAGGCCACTCACTTGCAGCATCTTTTTACCTAAGAATCTTGGTGTTTGTTTCACGGCACATTAACAGTGGATAAAGGGACTAGTTCTACTGTGTCTTCAAGGGAATTGCTAGTGCCTTAATTTTCGTAAGAACTTGGTAAACATTTGTTGGTTGTATGAATAATATTGGTTATGTTTGCAATGGCAGACCAGAAGACGTAATATAGTCCCTCTTATACTTCCATTTTCTCTCAAATCACACAATCTATCTCAAATAACACTTATTTATTCATTACGTCTTCAGACAAAATGTCCTCATAGTCAGAGCAAATCTGATAATTATTTAGGCTGTTGATGTCGAAGTAAAAGTAATGGTACATTATGGGTTGATGAGAACACAATTCTTTCTTGTTTTCTAGCCTTAAATTAGAGTTAGGTTAGCTCTCTATGCTTAAAAAGAAAAGTATGTTTCAATAACACAATTCTCTTTCTACTTTTCTTACTGATTCTATGTCTAATGTTATCATTAACATTTAATAATAAGTAGTATTAATAGTATATTCTATAAAACAGAATTAGATATCAATTTTAAAATCTGAAAAATAATGGGAAAATGTGGAAAATTTATTTCGTATTTTAAGATGTTTCCTTTAGACTAGTCTGTCCTAGGAAATTCGTAAATCATATATGGTACAGCAGCTGATGCCAAAAAGACCATTTTCAGATAACAGGGAAAGTTATTCAATTATTCTTATTAAACCAAGACTGTTTTATGCTTATAGGTTTGAATGCTGTGCAATTGGTAATATTTTAATATTCACCAGAATATTGTCTCTACATAATCACAGGCATTTTATTTTTGGTATAGGTCATTTTCTAGTCATTCATATCTCTAATGAATTACTGCTATTTATTTTTCTGAATAGATATAGCTCTGAGTTTCTAGAAACAATCAAACAACCAAACAAAAAAAAAACCTAAACGATTTTATATTCTCCAAGAGCAAAACAAAGGCACACTTTGAAAACAACATTCTAACTTGGAAAAGGTCATATTTGATTAGTGAAAATATTGAATTATGGAGTAAATGCGAATGCTTGCAGTTTCCCTACAGTAAATCAAACTAGACTAACAAAAAGATTGATAAGTAAAGCTGAGGGGAAACCAACTTAATGAGAAAATAAGAAAGATTTATAATGAGCATATCATTGTTTATATGTAAATGGAATCATAAATGCTTAAATCCATTTATTCTCTTGAGTAGGTATAAGTGTATTCAGTAGTATTATTTGCACTCAATATATTCAGCAGATTTTCTTTTGAACCTCAGGTGCAGAGAATTTAGTTAATAATAACCTTCAGTTCATGTCAATTATTATTCATTATAACATCAATCCATGAAAGTCTGCTCCTGTATTCCAACTCTA